>NC_058080.1:367852565-368132396 GCF_014858855.1 Bufo gargarizans
GGCTGGGATTTTTCAGTATCTGTGTGTGGTCAGGAGATCTCAGTAAGATCACCCTAGGCTGGCATTTTTCCAGTCAGTCTTTTATCCGATATTCTGCTCTATGTAGAGGGGGTTCTGTCTGCCACCTAGCCGTTTATTCCAGAAAAGTCAGCATGCCATAAACTAAGATTTTACTATCACATCACAAGCTTATACCTAGACGACCATACACATTCAGTTGTTCGGCTGACCGCTTATAGCCGAATGAATTAACCCCACCAGAGCGTTTAGCTTGGGGGGAGGCATGGGGGCAATGACACCTTAGGTAGTTTTAGGTTAGGGGTTTTGTATGGTGTTCTCTTTCCCTTCCCTGTCTCTCTTTTCCCGCCTTTTTTTCTATTACAGGTAAAATGACCTCAGGGAGCTGTTTACCTGCAATCAAGCTGATTCTGGTTCTCTGCGAATCAAGAGTGCAGCTGATTGGTTGCTGCCAGTTGCTGGGGGAGATTTCCAGCTCCCTGATTTGTCACTGCTCTGGCGGCGGGAATCTGTACCCCTTTATATTGACAGCAGGGGTGTAGCTAAAGGCTCATGGGGCTCAGTGCTCTGTGGCCCGGGGCAGAGAAGCACATAGCCTCGGTGCTGCCTGAGGCAAAAATTTAAATGCCCCCCCCAAATTGACCTAACCGCTTCCCTCCAGTCAGAGGTGTAACCTGACCAGCATGCACTTTCTATAATACTGGTCTCTTCTTATGTGGCACAAGGGTCTTTGGGCCCCCTCAGGCTCCTGGGCCCGGTAGCTACTGCTACCTCTGCACCCCCTATAGCTACGCCCCTGATTGACAGGTTTGGCGGCGCTGGCTCAGATGTGCCTGAAGACTTGAGCAGCGTCCCACCCCCTACTTTTCTCATTAAGTCACCTGTTGCTAGGCTTTATTAGAGGGGTTAGGTCATGAGGAAGGATCTGTAATATATGTTGATCCGAAACATGTTGATGAAATGAGCCTAATGTTTGGTCTTTAAGCACGTTTCCTAATAAAATACACAATGCGAGGTGAAGCTGGACAATCTACTTTTTTCGCTATTTCTCAGCCTTGGTTCCGGTTCTGTGTCCGTGCTCCTCGGTGGTGTATGGTGAGGTGAGCTCCAACTTGGTGTTTTTACGTTTATTAGAGGGGTAGTGTCGCTGTGGATCTTGGTCTTTATATGGTTTATTTATTATTGGTCTTTTGGTATCGGTTATGGTGGTGTTTTTAAATTAAAATATTTATTTAATTTATTGTTGTAAATTATTTTACGTGACCCTTAACTTTTTTGACATCTATAGCATATTTTATAGTTATGTCTTTGGAGCTGTGTGAGGGCTCATGTTTTGCAGGAAGATTATTATTATTCAAGGTTTTTATTGATTTTCTGTTAAAGTCATAAATAAGTCAAATGACAAATAAGGAATTACATTCAAATATTATAGCATTCGCATTAACACACAATTGTTTAACCTTATTATAAACCTATGAAAAAAAGACAGGAAAAACTGTAGAGAGAGGAACGAAAGAGGCAAAAAAAGAGGGGGAACGAATGAGGTAGTGACCAAAAATGAAGGCTGAATGGTGAGATATGTTGTGGACGAATGAAAGGTATCCCAGGGAGACCAAGTGTTTGTATAAAGTGAAACTTCTAGAAGAGTTTGGGTGATCATTTCCTCCATTCTCTGATATAAGACCACTTCAGTAAACGTTCCTCAAGAGAAGGTGGAGTAGGAGTTTTCCAATGGCGCGGGACAACCACTTTAACAAATTGAATAAGAGGCTTGAGATGAGATTTGTTATATGCAGGAAAAGTACAAACATAAAAAATAACAAAGATTCCGGATACTTTGGTACAGGGATCCCGGTCACTTCTCCCAAAATCTTATGAACAGAATCCCAAAAACGGCATAAGGAAGTATATTCTCACCATATATGTAACATTGTACCTTTGTCTAATCTACATCTCCAGCAGTGGTCTGATACAAACGGATACCATCTGTGAAGAAGCACCAGGACCCTGTACCAACAGGACAGTATTTTATAACAGGCTTCCTGCAACTTTGTTGCCACTGAAGCTTTATGTGTAAGAAAGAAACACATGTGCTGAGATAATAATAATTATAAAGGGTAGAAATATCATGGAAGGGTAAAAATATTCTAAAGGCAGCTAGGCAGTACCTTTGAAGAGGGTAAGAGCCCTAGAACAGTTGTTCCAGGATCATATAGTGGAGTAGAAATGCTGCAATTGAAGGTATTCAAAGGAATGACATACTGTAGGACAGTAATGGCTAACCTTGGCACTCCAGCAGTGGTAAAACTACAACTCCCAAGATGCCCCGCTTGCTTGGCTGCTCTCAGAACTCTATATAAATAAATGGAGCATGCTGGGAGTCGTAGTGTCACCACAGCTGGAGTGCCAAGGTTAGCCATCACTGCTGTAGGAGAAAAGTCAGTAAACAAAGAGGGCAGAGGTTATAAAGAGTTTCCTGAGAGAACATGATAAAATAATTTTGAGCCTGATAGGAAGGGAGAAAATGAAGTCCCAGGAAGGAATAAGGGATCGGTACAAGGGAACCTTTGAAGTCAATCAAGGCAGCTAAAACTGCAAACATATTTCCAGAGGTGAATGATAAAGAAGGTGGAGTATAAGAGGGATTGGGCATAATCCAAGGAAGTACTGACAACGAACGCTCACAAGAGTCATGCAATTCGCACCCAGGATTTTGTGCTGTTGAATGATAATGTTTGTACGGATCCTAGGTTGGCCAGGGGACCAAATGAACTTCGTGAAGCATTGGTGTACCTGGCTTCAGAAGGAGGCTGGGATGTGAATGGAATGGTCTGTAGGAGCAATCTGTGCAGTAGGTTCATTTTTATAATTCTTATTCTCCCAAACCACGAAAACTCTTTGCGATGCCAGGACTCCAAATCTTTTTGAAATCTCTGAAGTAGAGGAACAAAATTATCACAGAGAAAACAAGATAAGGCTAGTTTCACACTAGCGTTCGGCTGTCCGCTCGTGAGCTCCGTTTGAAGGGGCTCACGAGCGGACCTGAACGCTTCCGTACAGCCCTGATGCAGTCTGAATGGATGCGGATCCGCTCAGACTGCATCAGTCTGGCGGCGTTCAGCCTCCGCTCCGCTCAGCAGGCGGACACCTGAACGCTGCTTGCAGCGTTCGGGTGTCCGCCTGGCCGTGCGGAGGCGTGCGGATCCGTCCTGACTTACAATGTAAGTCAATGGGGACGGATCCGTTTGAAGATGCCACAATATGGCTCAATCTTCAAACGGATCCGTCCCCCATTGACTTTCAATGTAAAAGTCTGGACGGATCCACTCAGGCTAATTTCACACTAGCTTTTTTTTTGCCAATATAATGCAGACGGATCCGTTCTGAACGGAGCCTCCGTCTGCATTAATATGATCGGATCCGTTCAGAACGGATCCGATCGAACGCTAGTGTGAAAGTAGCCTTAATCTGACGGTAGTTTAATCCCTAAATAAGATATGCCCCTGATGGGCCAGACAAAGGGGAAAGAGGCCTTAATAGTCGTGACAATTGATGCAGGTAAAAAGACATTCAGAGCTTTAGATTTGGTCATGTTAATCTTAATTAGACCAGGCCTCAAACTGATAGTGAAGGTAAAGAAATATGGGGGGTTGGTAATATAAACCAATAGATCATTAGCGAATGCAGCACATTTATAGCCATGTCTATCAATAGGTATCCCGGAAATATCATAAGCTATTCCATGACCAAAACATAAAGCAAAGGGGAAAGTGGACAACCCTGATGGGTACTATTGTGGCTAGAGGAGGGGGAAGAGAGGGAGCCAGTAATCCTAATCCGTGAGGAAGGAGAATTATATAGCCACTTATTTATTATTATTACATATACTCCAATTTTTGGCATATATCTGACGCAGGTTTGGTAGCAAAGGGGGTTTGCAGACAAATCTGCAACTTTTACCCGCTCACTCCAGGCTTAAAAAGGGGCGTGGCATAGGTGAGAAGGGGCGGGAAAGAGGGCTGGCCGGTCTGCCTCATTTATCATTTTCTACACCTGTTTAAGGTATAGAAAATGATGTAAATCTACCCCAGCAAGGGAGGTGGCGTATATTTAGGCCAGCAGTGGATGCGCCTAGGTTATGTATAGGCCGGCACCAATAATTTTTGAGGAACTCCAAGGGCCTAAGCAGTGTGAGAAAGGGTAGATCGCAAAGAAGGCCAGAAGATCTGATCGAAGGACTTTTCTGCGTCAAAGAAGAAGAACATTAGGGGAATATGGTGAGTTTTAGCATAAAGAATAATGTCCAGTTTTAAGGGTGTTATCACGAGCCTCCCTCCCTTGGACAAACCCCACCTGGTCTGGATGGCTTAAAGAAGGTAAAATGGCATTCAATCTGTTCACTAACCGCTTTGCATATATTCTGATGTCAACATTTTAAAGCTCTCGTAGAGTTGCCAGAGAGAATGCATGTTTGTAGGACAACTTGAGGGAGGCAACCTTTTGAAGAGCAAGTTTGAAAGAATGGGCCATTTCTCTTTTCAGCCTAGTGCCATGCTTGATAAGGACACCGTGAAAAACACATTTTTGTGCTTCCCATTGAATGATGAAAGTCCCCCGTATGGTCTGAGAGAAAGTTCGAAATGGATTGGGGATATCAGCGGCACACACATTGTCCTGGAGAAGGGATTCATTTAGCCTCCAGGTCCACTCACTTTTAGAAACAAAGGGAAGATGAAGAGTACAAAACACGGGGGAGTGGTCTGACCAAACAAATGTTACCAATATGGGAAGTCTGTAACCAGGAGAGGGGATGATGTTGCGATAATATATAGTCTATACAGCTGTAGGAGGGATGGGGGGAGGAGAAGAAGCTATGGTTCCAATCTGACAGGTATTGAACTCACCAAACGTCACATAGTTGAAATTGCAAGAGTGCCCGTTTGACCTTTCTAATAGATGATTAAGACAAGAGTTGTTGTCAAGGGACAGGTCCAAAGTAGGTTTAAGTCACTGCAAAGTACAACTGTACCCTGGATTAAGGGAAGAACCCTATCTACAAGATCGATCAAGAACAAGATCGATCAAGAAAGAGACCTGAGCTTGGTTGGGAGTGTATGCATTAATAAAAGTAAACTCACATCCACCTCTCAGCAGAGAAAGAATAAGATATTTGGCTGTCACGGCCTCGGTGTGTGCCGCAACATTTTCGCCGCGCATGCTGGTTGCCGGTGGCAACTTGTTTTTATGCATGTGTGTGCGCTTTCCCTTTTAGGATGTTTCCTTTCCCTGCTTTGGTGTGCACAGGGTTAAGGTGTTCTTGGTAGGTGTGGTGGGTGTGACCTCAGGCCTCCTATATGTTGGTGTGGTGGAGCATGAGTGTCAGTTTGGTTTGTTTGTCAGCTTGGTGTGAAGCTCTGCTCCTGGACTGAATGATACTGTCTGTGTGAGCTATCCTTATTTGTTATTTTGTATTTCTTGCTTTGTCTGTTGTCCCCTCCGGTGTGTTTCTGTCATTCCTCCCCCTACCTGGTGTATGTAGTTATGGTGCCGGTTTTGCTTGGAGGTTTGATTGTGGTGTGTGACGGCTCCGGAAGGGGCGTGCTTTCCCGGAGGGGTTAAGCGAAGACTCGCCACCTACCATCATGGCTACGGCAGGTAAGTGAGGATTGCATAGTCATGTTACTGTGTAACTTACCTGCCGTACTGTTTAGCCCATGGCCTTCTATCCTGCGTGCCACTGGGCCGTTTGAGACACCATTCATCCGTGGTGTTGGATAAATGAGTGGTCTCTGCCCTGTCATTAGGCCTAGGGCTTTGTAGGGATAGCAGGGTCAAAGGTTGGTGAGCATGAGCCCCCTTACCTTCTGAGGCGGCTCATGCGGTAGGAGTCTAAGGTGAGTTCAGGGTTGCGCTAGGTGGTGACCTGCTCCCTGTTCCTTCCTATCTGGCATTGCAGTTTCTGCCTTTGCACGGTGGGGGATTTTCCCCACTCCCCGCCGTGACATTGGCATACAATATTGACCATACAACCCAACAACTGATAAGGCAGAAGTTTGTGATTAACTATTGCTACCCCTTTAGACTTACCGATATTCATCAGATTATTCACAAAGTGCCAGGTTGTATAGTGTCTGTGTTGAATCCAGGAGCCTTGTGTTCTTTAAAATGAGTCTTGAAAGCATATGATTTGTACCTTTTGACAATGAAAATGATGAAGAATCTGGGCACGTTTTTAAGGAGTGTTCAGTCCTTTCTCATTAAAGGAGGCAATCTTGAGTGAAGCTATTATCATAAAAGGATATCATAGCCACCAACTGTGGAAAAAAAGGGAGGTGGGAAGAAGAGAGGAAAGAAGAAGTAAGGAAAGAACTAAAGAGGAAAAGGCTAAGAAATAAGAGAGAAAGAAAATAGGAGCACTAGAAAGTGATAGGGCACAAAAGAAACAGCAGTATATAACAGTAAAAATCCAAAGTAGCAGAGAAAGTCAGTTAGGACAATCAGTCCCCAGCAAGTGTCTCAAACTAGGTGAGGAAGGAGGCAGCCAGGAGAGAGAGCTAGCCGCAATCCTTGAAACATAATGAAACAATTTAACATTGCGCTACAGATAGCAAAATGATTATGAGCAGGTCTAAGAAAGTAGAGGCTATTAGGTCAACTGAGAGATATAGGACAGCTCAGACTGGAGCTGTTGACTAAGAACCAGGGGAATGACCAGTAGAACGGTTGTTTTTTCTGTGAGGAGCCCCAGGAGGAAGTCTGGGACCATCATTAGAGGATTTCTGGGATGCCAATTGCCAAGGTGAATAGGACGAAAAAGGTAACAAGGAGGGCCAAGGATACAGGTGGAAGATCCAGGTCTTGAAGAAAACATGGAATATCCTCAACTGAACTCTCCGTTCAGAAGAGAAACCTTTGTGTCCAGCAATTAAAACAAAGTAATTCCCCCCAAAGGTACCAGATTCCTTAATTGTGTGGAAGATACAAGAGTGGCCTCAAAGCAGCTCATTGTCCCAAAGTATAACGTCACAGATCTTGCAAGATGAGACTGTTCCCCTCATGATAAAGGGAAGGCTGCTGATGGGCTTTAGCCAAAATCTGTTCTTTAATAGCATAGATGGCATAGAAATGAATCCTGCAAATAACTTAATGGGGTCTGGAGCCATCTGGGTTAAAGGCTCTGAGAGCACTATTAGCTTGGTCCATTTCAATATGTGTTGTCAAGGAGTGGCCTAATATGTTGTTGAAAATTGCCAAGACAATTGGGAGCATATCAGATATTGAAATGGTTTCAGGAAGACCTTATATCCGTAAGTTATTGTGACGCCTGTGATTTTCAATGTCGTCAAGATGTTGCTGTAAAGCATACAGTATATCTGAGCCATGTGAGTCTGAAACATATTTTGCAAAGACGAAACTTCAGCAACAGTTTTGACCTGGTCTTGTGATATAGAGTCCACTCTGTCGTTAAGGGTAAACAAATTAGAGTGTACATGAGAAAATTCTTGTTTGCATTCTTTAAGGATGTTTGCAGCAAATTGAGAGAGATCTTCCTTAGATGGGAGAGAGTATATTAAAGAATTGAGATTTGCTAGGGTAGGTAGTCTTAAATCCTCTGTTGAGCAAGAGACAAGAAGGCAGCTATGGAGAAATGGTGGTCAAACTGTTCCCTCTGTATTCCAGATTCCTGAGTAGGCCTGGAGTGGGAGGGTCTGGTGTATCTGGCACTGACCCATGTGATGGACTCTCCTATGGACAAGCCAACTCATCAGACATCAGTGATGGTACAGATAGAGAATGGCGTCCTCACATAATGGGAAAGATGACTTTTGATTTTTGTTTGTCACACCATTCGCCATATGGTGATATCGTTAATGCTGTTGTCCCTACAGACAAATCTAGTGGCCACTTCAAAGGGCTTGAGCACACAATACCTGTCCCTGATAAGCTGCCACTGCCTGAGCATGTTCCCTGCTGTGGTAGACTGATGTATGATGTAATCGTTCACCACTTTACGCTGCTCATACAGATTTTCCAGCATATGCAAGTTGAAGTTCCAGTGAATTGGAATGCCAGAGATCAAGAGGTCCAATGGCAGACTGTTCTGTCTCTGCAAGTTGAGGAGGGAATTCATACATGTACCATGCAGTGGGCATGTGTTATTTCCCCCAAATGCAGCATAGCCACAATGTTCTTGCCATTGTCCCTGAACTGGCAGTTGTCCAGGAGACAGCCAGCTGGATATTTGCTGCTTAATGCACTTTAGCAACAGATCCTCTGTGTGGCTTCTCTTGCCCTGGATCACCAGTTCTAAGACAGCCTGGCAACAATTAAGTTTGCACACACTTCATGATTCGAGGGAGGGAGAGTGGAAGCAATGCTGGGGACATGAGAATGTCCATTGAGGAGGACATCAAGGAGGTGGATAAGCACCTGTGTGGTAAGCAGACCAACACAAATGTGGAGGTGTCAATAGGACCTTGCCTTGTTACTGTGGTGCTGCATCATCACTGCAATGGTAAACATTGATCCATTGGGACGTGACGTACATGTACTGTCCTCAGAGGCGGCTTTTCTATTAGGCCACTTAGGTCGCAGCCTAAGGCCTCGTGCTGGTGGGGGCCTCGCTCTGGCTCCCACCCGACACCGCAGTGTCGGGTGGGAGCGTCCTTAGGTCAAAACATTCCAGGCTTGAGCCAGTGCCCCGAATGCTATTCCCCACCCCCACTAATTTGCTAGGCTGCTGCGCTGTGTGGTCATGAATTCAGTCACTTCAGAGTGCAACCCAGACGTGCGGTGCGTAATCCAGCGAGACCCGCCGCGGGAGGTCACGGGTCTCGCAGGATTACGTGCCGCAGGATGAAGTTGCGCTCCCAAGTGACTGAACTCATGACCGCGCAGCAGCCTAGCAGGTCAGCGGACAAGTTAAAGGTGGGGGGAAAATTTCATAATATGAAACAGTGTGTGAGCAAATTTGTGAGGCAGTGTGGGGGGCAAATTACTTAATGGGGACAGTGTGGCGGACAAATTACTTAATGGGGCAGTGTGGTGGACAAATGACTTAATAGGGGCAGTGTGGCAGACAAATTACTTAATAGGGGCAGTGTGGGGGGCAAATTACTTAATGGGGGCAGTATGGCGGACAAATGACTTAATGGGGGCAGTGTGGGGGGCAAATGACTTAATGGGGGGCAGTGTGGCGGACAAATTACTTAATGGGGGCAGTGTGGGGGGCAAATTACATAGTGTGGGGGCAAATTACTTAATGGGGGCAGTGTGGGGGGAAAATTACATAGTGTGGGGGCAAATTACTTAATGGGGCAGTGTGGGGGCAAATTACATAATGGGGCAGTGTGGGGGAAAATTACATAATGGGGCAGTGTGGGGGCAAATTACATAATGGGGCAGTGTGGGGGCAAATTACATAAAGGGGCAGTGTGGGGGCAAATTACATAATGGGGCAGTGTGGGGGCAAAGTACATAATGGGGCAGTGTGGGGGCAAATTACATAATGTGGGGCAGTGTGGGGGCAAATTACATAATGGGGCAGTGTGGGGGCAAATTACATAATGGGACAGTGTGGGGGCAAATTACATAATGTGGGGCAGTGTGGGGGCAAATTACTTAATGGGGGCAGTGTGGGGGCAAATTACATAATGGGGTAGTGTGGGGGGCATTATTACTAATGAGAGCATTCTAGAAGGGAATTACTATTGGTGGGACTATGAGGAGCACTATTACTATGGGGGCACTATTATTTCTTCAGGATAGTATTTGGGGGTATTGGGGGGCAGAGCAAGCAGAAGGATAACACTGTGGGGACTCCAGGTTGGGGGATGATGATAAAAAAGTGAGGACACTAAGATGTCTGTGTGTCTCACTCTGCAGAGGCAAGGCGGCTGAGAGAAGTGTCCGGACTGAATGCAGAAGATGATGATAGAAGATCTACATCCGAGGAGACGTCACCTGGAGGCCCTGGATGTGAGAGGTATGTGCTGCTGTATGTCAAATACAGCAAAATGCGGTGTGCGGGAGGAGGGTCGATTTAGAGAACTGGGCCAGGGTTAATGCAAAGTGTTAATATGCACTGTGAATATTAACCCTTTACTGTGATGTCACTACATATTAAAGGGGTACTCCGGGATAGGAAAATAAATCCCCTATCCAAAGGATAGGAGATAAGTGTCTGATCGGGGGGGGGGGGGGGGGGGTCTGGCTGTTGGGATCCCCCACGATCTCCTGTATGGTACTCCGGATCTCCTTGTGCTCGGAGCGGTGGTCAACACTCCCCCTCCATGTATCAGATACAGCACTTGTGTATCTCCGAGTCTTCCATAGAGATACATGGAGGGAGAGTGTTGACCACACCACCGCTCCGTGCGGTGGTTGACACAGCTTATTTATTGAGGAATGAGCCAGGGTGCCGTACGGGAAATCACGAGCATCCCAACGATCTTCGTGGGGGCCTCATGTTCGAGTTTCGCCTAAGGCCTAATAAAGCCTAGAGCCGCCTCTGACTGTCTTTGCCCATAGCAATTGTTTCAGATGTCAACGGTGGTGTTCACCTTGCCGCACAGCAATATTGCGGATCGGACAGATTGCTGGGTGGGGCTGGGGAAGACCCGGAGGTCATGGTACATATTAGCACCAATTACAAAGTCAGGGGGAGATGGAAGATCCTTAAAAATGATTTTAGGGAACTAGGAGAGAAGCTTAAGTCCAGGACTTCCAAGGTAGTGTTTTCAGAAATACTACCAGTGCCACAAGCGTCACCAGACAGACAACGGGAGCTTAGGGAGTTCAATAAATGTCTCAGAAGCTGGTGCAGGAAGAAAGGGTTTGGATTCATGGAGATCTGGGCCGACTTCTCGGTCGGTTACAGGCTCTACAGCAGGGATGGGCTGCACCTTAAACCTTAATTGGGAGGGTGCAACTGCCCTGTGGGAAAAATGGTTAGACGGCTGGAGGAGCTTTTAAACTAGGATCTGGGGGAGGGTGGGGGGTCATATTGATAAGGGGGTAGATAGTGCAGATAGAGCGTGATATAGGAGAGGACAGTGGGGATTTATTGGGGGCTGGGGTTAGTGACGAAAGTAGGGAGAAGACTGGGAAGAATTATACACCGATGAAAAATAGAGCTGCTGGAAAGAAGAACCTGCGGCATACAAACATCCACCGAGGTGACCAAAAAATCCTGGATATTCGCTTTACAGTTAAAAGTAATTTAAAATGTATTTTCACAAATGCCAGAAGTCTAGCTAGCAAAATGAGGGATCTGGAGGCTATGGTACTAGAACACATAGATGTAGTTGGTGTGGCTGAGACATGAGACATGGTTGGAGTCTTTGCATGACTGGGCTGTTAATATTGAGGGTTTTACTGCCTGTATGTGAGGAGTGATCTGAAGACAAGTGTGAAAGAGGCAATTGTGGGTGAGGATGGTGAAGATGTGGAAACCATATGGGTGGAATTTCAAAGGGATAGAAACACAGAAAAAATAATACTTGGAGTAATCTATAGACCCCCTAACATCACAGAGGAGATAGAAGGTCAACTGTATAACCAAATAGAGCGGGCTGCAAAGGCTGGTACAGTTGTCATAATGGGAGATTTTAACTTCCCAGACATTGACTGGGGTCATGATTCTGCCTCAACCGCAAAGGGGAGAAGATTCCTCAACTTGCTGCAGGACCACTTTATGGGCCAGTTTGTAGAAGCTCCCACTAGGGTCGATGCTCTGTTGGATCTGGAAATTTCTAATGATGCAGAGCTTGTTGGAAATATTACTGTTCGAGAAACACTAGGTAATAGTGACCACAATATAATTATATTCCCCCTAAACTATAAGAAGCAAACTCTGTCAGGCAGAGCAAAGACACTGAATTTTAAAAAGGCTAATTTCCTAGACTGGGAGCAGCTATTGTCACATAATAATACTGAGGATAAATGGGAAAGCTTTAAATCTACATTGAGTAATTGCATAACATGTTTTATTTCTTTAGGTAACAAGTATAAATGGCTAAAATTAAACCCCCAAGGCTTACAGCTACTGTAAAAAGGGCAATAAAAGACAAAAAAGGGCATTTAAAGAAAACAAATCTCAGTGGTCAGCTATAGCGTTTGAAGTTTAAAAAGGGCTTAATAAAATCTGTAAAAAGGAGATAAAATTAGCAAAAATACAAAACAAACAGCAGGTGGCAAAAGAGAGCAAAAAAAAAATCCCAGAAAATTCATTAAATATATAAATGCTAAAAAACCTGAGCAGGTTGGTCCCCCTAAATAATTGTAATGGGGGCTTAGTCAAAACATTTTTTAGCTCTATATATACAAAAGAAGAGAAAGGAGCTGATATCTGTGGTGCTGGGGCTGTTAATACATCCAGTAATATACTCAATTTGCTAACTGTTATGATATGGTCTGATTTGGTCCAAGATAAGTTAAATAAGGTAAATGTGAACAGGGCTCTGGGTCCAGATGTATTACACCAAATAGTGTTTAAAGAGCTCAGTTCAGTCATTGCTGTGCCCCTGTTTATAATTTTTAAAGATTCACTAGGTACTGGTACAGTGCCAAGTGATTGGCGCAAGGCAAATATGGTGCCCATATTAAAAAAAGGATCAAGGTCCTTCACAGGTAATTATAGACCTACAGGCTTGGAAAGTCTGTAATTGGATTGAAAACTGGCTTAAGGACCGTGTCCAGAGAGTTGTGGTCAATGATTCCTATTCAGAATGGTCTCGAGTTATAAGAGTGATAATCCAGCAGTCCGACTGCCCCCCAGATGCATGTGTCTTTACAGAGGAAGAGGTTCTAAGTCAACTTTCTAAAATTAATACAAATAAGTCACAGGGGCCTGATGGGGTACACCCATAGCTATTAAAAGAGCTCAGCGGTGAACTAGCAAAACCATTAACAGATTAATTTAACCAATCACTGGCAACAGGAGTCGTCCCAGAAGATTGGAAATTAGCAAATGTTGTGCCCATTCACAAGAAAGGTAGTAGGAAGGAATCGGGCAACTATAGGCCATCAATAGTGGGGAAATTTATGGAAACCATACTTAAGGAGAGGATTGTGGAACATCTAAAATCCCATGGATTGAAAGATGAAAAACAGCATGGGTTTACTTCAGGGAGATCATGTCAAACTAATCTTATTGATTTTTTTGATTGGGTGACTAAAATAATAGATGGAAGAGGTGCAGTAGACATCGCTTATTTAGACTTTAGTAAGGCTTTTGATACTGTCCCACATAGAGGGCTTATCAATAAAGTGCAATCTTTGGGCTTGGACTCCCATATTGTTGAATGGATTAGGCAGTGGCTGAGGGACAGGCAACAGAGGCTTGTAGTCAATGGAGTATATTCAGACCAAGGTCTTGTTACTAGTGGGGTACCTCAGGGATCTGTTCTGGGACTCATATTGTTTAATATCTTTATCAGCGAAATTCCAGAAGGCCTCAATGGTAAGGTGTGTCTTTTTGCTGATGACACAAAGATTTGTAACAGGGTTGATGTTCCTGGAGGGATACACCAAATGGAAAAGGACTTAGGAAAACTAGAGGAATGGTCAAAAATCTGGCAACTAAATGTTGATAAGTGCAAGATAATGCACCTGGGGCGTAAAAACCCAAGAGCAGAATATAAAATCAATGATACAGTCCTAACCTCAGTATCTGAGGAAAGGGATTTAGGGATCATTATTTCAGTAGACTTAAAGGTAGGCAGACAATGTCATAGAGCAGCAGGAAATGCTAGCAGAATGCTTGGGTGTATAGGGAGAGGAATTACCAGTAGAAAGAGGGAGGTGCTCATGCCGCTCTACAGAGCACTAGTGAGACCTCATTTGGAGTATTGTGCTCAGTACTGGAGACCATATCTCCAGAAGGATATTGATACTTTGGAGAGAGTTTAGAGAAGAGCTACTAAACTAGTACATGGATTGCAGGATAAAACTTACCAGGAAAGATTAAAGGACCTTAACATGTATAGCTTGGAAGAAAGACGAGACAGAGGGGATATGATAGAAACTTTTAAATACATAAAGGGAATCAACAAGGTAAAAGAGGAGAGAATATTTAAAAGAAGAAAAACTGCTACAAGAGGACATAGTTTTAAATTAGAGGGGCAAATGTTTAAAAGTAATATCAGGAAGTATTACTTTACTGAGAGAGTAGTGGATGCATGGAATAGCCTTCCTGCAGAAGTGGTAGCTGCAAATACAGTGGAGGAGTTTAAGCATGCATGGGATAGGCATAAGGCCATCCTTCATATAAGATAGGACCAGGGGCTATCCATAGTATTTAGTATATTGGGCAGACTAGATGGGCCAAATGGTTCTTATCTGCCGAATGTCATGGAACCATGAACCAGACGTACAACAAGAGATAAGTGGAAATAAGAAGGCTTTATTGAAAATCAAGCTGTAAGGCAAAAGTCCAAACGGATGGCTAAACCGAAGCAGGGTCTTGCGAAGCCAGAGGTCAGGAACCAGAAGGGTAGTCAGACGAAGCCAGGATCAGGAACCAGCAGGGTAGTCAGACGAAGCCTGGATCAGGAACCAGCAGGGTAGTCAGACGAAGCCAGGATCAGGAACCAGAAGCAGCTGCAGTCTTAGAAGCATGTGAACACAGGAGGACCAAGCAAGGAACTGAAGCCACAGACCTCCTATATATATGAGCTAGGCATCCAGCTCCTCCCAGTGGGAAGGAGAAGCCGCAGGGTGGGAGGCTACAAGAAACCCAGAAACCAAGATGGCCGCCAGCACATGTCAAACGAAGGAGAACAGCAAGAAGGTAAGACCATGACACCGACACATTCTATGTTTCTATGTGTTCCCCAAGGTTTAATGCTGGGTCCTCTATTATTTAATTTATTTATTAAGGATATCGAGGACAGGATAAATAGCATCATTTCTATTTTTGCAGATGACACTAAGCTGTGTAGTACTCTGCAGTCTATGAAAGATGTCCATAAAATAAAAGCTGTATAAGTTAAATCCACGGCACTCCGAAAGTTTTTTTGCAAAATAAAATTTCACATTTTAATTCTTAGTATACAGAATATCATTAATGTACATCCAGTGCAATTCATTTGCATATACTAAGTATTATGCCATATCAGATAATTCCCGAACGTTTCGGTCTGTGCGACCTTCTTCAGCGGGGTCTAGAGAGATATACAATATGCACATAATGTAATCACAGAAGATTTTTGAGTATAACAGACATTCTGTTAGGATTAAGAAAAATAAATGGAGAAAGGAGCATTTAAAGGGGGGGGGGGGGTTGAGTCCTAATGGCCTTTCTTACACGAAAAAGGGTGTGAGGAACACAGGGTGAGGGTTAAAAAGCGAGAATCCTAGTTTCCAGTGGACTGGGTGTGGGGGATACGATCTGATAGGCACCATAGTAAAATGAAGAGTTCCAAAAGGCTACATATAGCTAATTCAATCTTGATCTCAGTTAGTATCATGTAGTGGTTCCATTACCAGTTCTGGGGGATAAGGTAGCTTGGCGTTCTTACATACCTGTAGGCAGGGTGAAGAGGCAGGCGCTGGATGTGGGCTACATGTGAAATTTTATTTTGCAAAAAAACTTTCGGAGTGCCGTGGATTTAACTTATACTGTCTAAACCACTCTCACAGGCACCCACACTGGATCCAGGTGTGCAGAGTACATATTTATCTAACCATAAAATACAAGCTGACTTGAACACTCTGAGTGATTGGGTATCAACTTGGCAAATGAGGTTCAATGTGGATAAATGTAAAGTTATGGATCTTGGTAGTAATAATCTCTGTGCTTCATATGTCCTAGGAGGTGATGTAACATTGGGGGAGTCACTTACAGAGAAGGATTTGGATGTCCTTGTAGATCATAGATTGGATAACAGCATATATTGTCAATCAGCTGCTTCTAAGGCCACCAGGATATTGTCATGCATTAAACGAGGCATGGACTCGCGGGGCAGGGTGTAATATTACCACTTAACAAAGTGTTGGTGTGGCCTCATCTGGAATATGCAGTTCAGTTCTGGGCACAAGTCCATAGAAAGGACGCTCTGCAGCTGGAAAAAGTACAGAGGAGAGCGACTAAAGTGATAAGGGGCATGGATTTAGTCTTGACAAGAGACGTCTAAGGGGGGACATGATTAACCTATACAAATATATAAATGAGCCATAAAAGAAATACAGAGAAAAACTGTTCCATGTAAAATGCCCTTAAAACACAAGGGGACACTGTCTTCAACTGGAGAAGGAAATGTTCAGTCCCCAGAAGCATCAAAACTTCTTTAAAGGGTTTCTGTCACCAGAATTAAACTGGCTGGCATTAGCGATGTGCTAATGTCATCTGAACCTAACTAGTCTATTTCTACTTTTATCTATACCCCCGTTGCTGCAGAAATATAACTTTTATAATATGCTAATTCGCCTCTAGGTGCAGGGGGGACGTTGCCCCTGCTCCTAGAGGCTCCGTTCTCCCACCTCTGGCCACGCCCTGCTACACTAGATTGACAGGGCCAGGCAGCGTTGGTCTCCTACTGCCGGCCCTGTCTGCCATGTAAATCTCGCTCCTGCACCATCCCGTTCAGTATTCGGCGCAGTGAGTGAAGGGCGCTCGCCGGATGCCGGCTTCCTCACTGCGCCTGCGTGAGATTTCCCCAGCGCACAGGGCCGGCAGTTGAAGCTGAAGGCTGCCTGGCCCTGTCAATCTAGTGTAGCAAGGTGTGGCCAGAGGTGGGAGAATGAAGCCTCTAGGAGCAGGGGCAACACCCCCCTTGCACCTAGAGGCTAATTAGCATATTATACAAGTTATATTTCTGCAGTAACGGGGGCATACATAAAAGTAGGAATAGACTAGTTAGGTTCAGCTGACATTAACACATCGCTAATGTCAGCTAGTTTAATAGGGTTAATTCTGGTGACAGAAACCTTTAATGTAAGATCTGTGAATCTGTGGAACAGACTTCCTCAGGACATGGTCACAGCAGGAACAGTGGACAGTTTTAAAAAGGCTTTAGATGAATTCTTAAAAGTAAACAACATTAATACCTATGAAAACATGTAGAAATCTGAGTCTCATTTCCTTCTGTGATTCGCATCCCCACCTATCCCTTGGTTGACCTTGATGGACTATGTAACGTGAGATGACAAGGCAGGGATGGCTTTTTTGGAGAAATAATGATGGCAAGATACCTTCCCTCAAGGATGAGCTCATGCCATAAGTTCCCTAAAGGTTGCACACTATCAGATTACTGGCTGCTAGAGTTGAGCGAACACCTGGATGTTCGGGTTCGAGAAGTTCGGCCGAACTTCCCGGAAATGTTCGGGTTCAGGATCCGAACCCGATCCGAACTTCGTCCCGAACCCAAACCCCATTGAAGTCAATGGGGACCCGAACTTTTCGGCACTAAAACGGCTGTAAAACAGCCCAGGAAAGGGCTAGAGGGCTGCAAAAGGCAGCAACATGTAGGTAAATCCCCTGCAAACAAATGTGGATAGGGAAATGAATTAAAATAAAAATTAAATAAATAAAAATTAACCAAAATCAATTGGAGAGAGGTCCCATAGCAGAGAATCTGGCTTCCCGTCACCCACCACTGGAACAGTCCATTCTCAGATATTTAGGCCCCGGCACCCAGGCAGAGGAGAGAGGTCCCGTAACAGAGAATCTGGCTTCATGTCAGCAGAGAATCAGTCTTCATGTCATAGCAGAGAATCAGGCTTCACGTCACCCACCACTGCAACAGTCCATTTTCATAAATTTAGGCCCAGCACCCAGGCAGAGAAGAGAGGTCCCGTAACAGAGGATCTGGCTTCATGTCAGCAGAGAATCAGTCTGCATGTCATAGCAGAGAATCAGGCTTCACGTCAGCCACCACTGCAACAGTCCATTGTCATAAATTTAGGCCCAGCACCCAGGCAGAGGAGAGAGGTCCCGTAACAGACAATCTGGCTTCATGTCAGCAGAGAATTAGTCTGCATGTCATAGCAGAGAATGAGGCTTCACGTCAGCCACCACTGCAACAGTCCATTGGCATTTATTTAGGCCCAGCACCCAGGCAGAGGAGAGAGGTCCCGTAACAGACAATCTGGCTTCATGTCAGCAGAGAATCAGTCTGCATGTCATAGCAGAGAATCAGGCTTCACGTCACCCACCACTGCAACAGTCCATTGTCATAAATTTAGGCCCAGCACCCAGGCAGAGGAGAGAGGTCCCATAACAGACAATCTGGCTTCATGTCAGCAGAAAATTAGTCTGCATGTCATAGCAGAGAATGAGGCTTCACGTCAGCCACCACTGCAACAGTCCATTGGCATATATTTAGGCCCAGCACCCAGGCAGAGGAGAGAGGTCCCGTAACAGACAATCTGGCTTCATGTCAGCAGAGAATCAGTCTGCATGTCATAGCAGAGAATCAGGCTTCACGTCACCCACCACTGCAACAGTCCATTGTCATAAATTTAGGCCCAGCACCCAGGCAGAGGAGAGAGGTCCCGTAACAGACAATCTGGCTTCATGTCAGCAGAGAATTAGTCTGCATGTCATAGCAGAGAATGAGGCTTCACGTCAGCCACCACTGCAACAGTCCATTGGCATATATTTAGGCCCAGCACCCAGGCAGAGGAGAGAGGTCCTGTAACAGACAATCTGTCTTCATGTCAGCAGAGAATTAGTCTGCATGTCATAGCAGAGAATGAGGCTTCACGTCAGCCACCACTGCAACAGTCCATTGGCATATATTTAGGCCCAGCACCCAGGCAGAGGAGAGAGGTCCTGTAACAGACAATCTGGCTTCATGTCAGCAGAGAATCAGTCTGCATGTCATAGCAGAAAATCAGGCTTCACGTCAGCCACCACTGCAACAGTCCATTGTCAGATATTTAGGCCCAGCACCCAGGCAGAGGAGAGAGGTCCCGTAACAGAGGATCTGGCTTCATGTCAGCAGAGAATTAGTCTGCATGTCATAGCAGAGAATCAGGCTTCACGTCACCCAACATTGGAACAGTCCATTGGCATATATTTAGGCCCTGGCACCCAGACAGAAGAGAGGTTCATTCAACTTTGGGTAGCCTCGCAATATAATGGTAAAATGAAAATAAAAATAGGATTGAATGAGGAAGTGCCCTGGAGTCCAATAATATATGGTTAAGGGGAGGTAGTTAATGTCTAATCTGGACAAGGGACGGACAGGTCCTGTGGGATCCATGCCTGGTTCATTTTTATGAACGTCAGCTTGTCCACATTGGCTGTAGACAGGCGGCTGCGTTTGTCTGTAATGACGCCCCCTGCCATGCTGAATACACGTTCAGACAAAACGCTGGCTGCCGGGCAGGCCAGCACCTCCAAGGCATAAAAGGCTAGCTCTGGCCACGTGGACAATTTAGAGACCCAGAAGTTGAATGGGGCCGAACCATCAGTCAGTACGTGGAGGGGTGTGCACACGTACTGTTCCACCATGTTAGTGAAATGTTGCCTCCTGCTAACACGTTGCGTATCAGGTGGTGGTGCAGTTAGCTGTGGCGTGTTGACAAAACTTTTCCACATCTCTGCCATGCTAACCCTGCCCTCAGAGGAGCTGACCATGACACAGCTGCCTTGGCGACCTCTTGCTCCTCCTCTGCCTTGGCCTTGGGCTTCCACTTGTTCCCCTGTGACATTTGGGAATGCTCTCAGTAGCGCGTCTGCCAACGTGCGCTTGTACTCGCGCATCTTCCTATCACGCTCCAGTGCAGGAAGTAAGGTGGGCACATTGTCTTTGTAGCGTGGATCCAGCAGGGTGGCAACCCAGTAGTCCGCACAGGTTAAAATGTGGGCAACTCTGCTGTCATTGCGCAGGCACTGCAGCATGTAGTCGCTCATGTGTGCCAGGCTGCCCAGGGGTAAGGACAAGCTGTCCTCTGTGGGAGGCGTATCGTCATCGTCCTGCCTTTCCCCCCAGCCACGCACCAGTGATGGACCCGAGCTGCGTTGGGTGCCACCCCGCTGTGACCATGCTTCATCCTCATCCTCCTCCACCTCCTCCTCATCCTCGTCCTCCTCGTCCTCCAGTAGTGGGCCCTGGCTGGCCACATTTGTACCTGGCCTCTGCTGTTGCCAAAAACCTCCCTCTGAGTCACTTCGAAGAGACTGGCCTGAAAGTGCTAAAAATGACCCCTCTTCCTCCTCCTCCTGGGCCACCTCCTCTTCCATCATCGCCCTAAGTGTTTTCTCAAGGAGACATAGAAGTGGTATTGTAACGCTGATAACGGCGTCATCGCCACTGGCCATGTTGGTGGAGTACTCGAAACAGCGCAACAGGGCACACAGGTCTCGCATGGAGGCCCAGTCATTGGTGGTGAAGTGGTGCTGTTCTGTAGTGCGACTGACCCGTGCGTGCTGCAGCTAAAACTCCACTATGGCCTGCTGCTGCTCGCACAGTCTGTCCAGCATGTGCAAGGTGGAGTTCCACCTGGTGGGCACGTCGCATATGAGGCGGTGAGCGGGAAGGCCGAAGTTACGCTGTAGCGCAGACAGGCGAGCAGCAGCAGGATGTAAACGCCGGAAGCACGAACAGACGGCCCGCACTTTATGCAGCAGCTCTGACATGTCGGGGTAGTTGTGAATGAACTTCTGCACCACCAAATTCAGCACATGCGCCAAGCAAGGGATGTGCGTCAAATTGGCTAGTCCCAGAGCTGCAACGAGATTTCGCCCATTATCACACACCACCAGGCCGGGCTTGAGGCTCACCGGCAGCAACCACTCGTCGGTCTGTTGTTCTATACCCCGCCACAACTCCTGTGCGGTGTGGGGCCTGTCCCCCAAACATATGAGTTTCAGAATGGCCTGCTGACGTTTACCCCGGCCTGTGCTGAAGTTGGTGGTGAAGGTGTGTGGCTGACTGGATGAGCAGGTGGAAGAAGAGGAGGAGGAAGCCGAGAAGGAGGAGGTGGCAACAGGAGGCAAAGAATGTTGCCCTGCGATCCTTGGCGGTGGAAGGAAGTGCGCCAAACAGCTCTCCGCCTGGGGCCCAGCTGCCACTACATTTACCCAGTGTGCAGTTAGGGAGATATAGCGTCCCTGGCCATGCTTACTGGTCCACGTATCTGTGGTTAGGTGGACCTTGCTACAGATGGCGTTGCGCAGTGCACACTTGATTTTATCGGATACTTGGTTGTGCAGGGAAGGCACGGCTCTCTTGGAGAAGTAGTGGCGGCTGGGAACAACATACTGTGGGACAGCAAGTGACATGAGCTGTTTGAAGCTGTCTGTGTCCACCAGCCTAAATGACAGCATTTCATAGGCCAGTAGTTTAGAAATGCTGGCATTCAGGGCCAGGGATCGAGGGTGGCTAGGTGGGAATTTACGCTTTCTCTCAAATGTTTGTGAGATGGAGAGCTGAACGCTGGCGTGTGACATGGTTGAGACGCTTGGTGACGGAGGTGGTGGTGGTGGTGTTGGTGGTACATCCCCTGTTTGCTGGGCGGCAGGTGCCAACGTTCCTCCAGAGGCGGAGGAAGAGGCCGAGGCGGCAGCAGCAGAAGAGGCCGAGGCGGCAGCAGCAGAAGAGGTAGCAGGGGGAGCCTGAGTGACTTCCTTGGTTTTAAGGTGTTTACTCCACTGCAGTTCATGCTTTGCATGCAGGTGCCTGGTCATGCAGGTTGTGCTCAGGTTCAGAACGTTAATGCCTCGCTTCAGGCTCTGATGGCACAGCGTGCAAACCACTCGGGTCTTGTCGTCAGCACATTGTTTGAAGAAGTGCCATGCCAGGGAACTCCTTGAAGCTGCCTTTGGGGTGCTCGGTCCCAGATGGCGGCGGTCAGTAGCAGGCGGAGTCTCTTGGCGGCGGCTGTTCTGCTTTTGCCCACTGCTCCCTCTTTTGCTACGCTGTTGGCTCGGTCTCACCACTGCCTCTTCCTCCGAACTGTGAAAGTCAGTGGCATGACCTTCATTCCATGTGGGGTCTAGGACCTCATCGTCCCCTGCATCGTCTTCCACCCAGTCTTGATCCCTGACCTCCTGTTCAGTCTGCACACTGCAGAAAGACGCAGCAGTTGGCACCTGTGTTTCGTCATCATCAGAAAACATAGAAAAAACATAGAATGTGTCGGCAGATAAGAACCATTTGGCCCATCTAGTCTGCCCAATAAATCTGAATTTTTTTTTTTTTTTTTTGCCCTGCTCCTCAGACTTGGTCCCACCAGTATCTAGAGACATTTTCATGGCTGCCCTGAGCATGTCCTCTTCACTCATTCCAGAATCCGCTTCTGCATGTCCAGAGTCTGTTGTTGCACAGTTCCCATCGGAGCACGGTTCATGTTTTATCTGCTGTTGTTTTTCAAAATACATCTGTCGTCTTTGGCGCAGTTCCTCCTGTGAGAGGGATTCTTCCTTACAGGTCCCTGATGTCTGTGGCACGCTGTGGGGTGAGGTCTCTGTGTATTCACTGCGAGGTCCTCCTTGCATACTGAGTCGTATCGCCCTGCGGAGATCTGCCTCCTCGTCCTCCATGTCTATCTCTTGCCTACTGAGTGCAAGTGCCTTCTGCAGGTTCTCTTCATCCTCATCCATCATGGGGGATCCGTCGTACAACTGAGACCCCTCCACGCCCGGAACACTCCTCTGAGGACTTTGGTCGGTCAGTGCTGCATCCTCTCCTATGAGCCGCGGCCGCTGAATCTGCTGCACCCGGATCATCTGGAGGATCTGGTCGGCTTCACAGTCAGGTAGATCTCCTTTTACTACAAATATGGAGTATCCTTCCTGTTGTAGCTGAGCTAAGAAGAGTGCAAGGTAGGTGTCGGATATAAGCTCCGGGCCTGTCAGCAGGGAATTCAAGTTGAACCACTGTTTACCCAATTTCCGTACAGTAAACCAGTGCTCCTTATAATTAGAGATAAAGGCTCATTCATTTATTGGATCTATGCCGAGGGTCTGATACTCGGGACTGTTGAAAAGAATCAGTTCTAGTCCCCAGACTCTTAGTGCATCACTTATAACCTGGATGGAGAAGAATCCGCTGTCGTCCATGTTTCCGGACGGCTGCTGCATGAAGGTTCTGTACTCGGCGCTGGTCATACCGCCCTCCGCCATTCTCATCCGCTTCTGCTCATCCAGCTGCATGGCGACGGACGAGAGCTCCACAGGGCTGAAGTACTCCCCCTGCAGGAGGTTATTGAGGCAGTGCTGGGCGCAAAGGGAGCCCTCTTGCGCCAGCGTAGCACACCGACCCTCGCTTTCCTCAACCCTCCCCCTCCCCCACTAGGAGCGGCGCCCACAACCAACCAGAGACGTGCTGAGGTGGTATTCCCATGTCCTCATCATCAGGAAACATAAGTGGTTGTGCGTCAGTGCATTCTATGTCTTTCACCGCTGGGGAAGGGCTAGGTGGATGCCCTTGGGAAACCCTGCCAGCGGAGTCTTCAAACAGCATAAGAGACTGCTGCATAACTTGAGGCTGAGACAGTTTCCCTGGTATGCATGGGGGTGATGTGACAGACTGATGGGGTTGGTTTTCAGGCGCCATCTGTGCGCTTTCTACAGAAGACTGGGTGGGAGATAATGTGAACATGCTGGATCCACTGTCGGCCACCCAATTGACTAATGCCTGTACCTGCTCAGGCCTTACCATCCTTAGAACGGCATTGGGCCCCACCATATATCGCTGTAAATTCTGGCGGCTACTGGGACCTGAGGTAGTTGGTACACTAGGACGTGTGGATGTGGCAGAACGGCCACGTCCTCTCCCAGCACCAGAGGGTCCACTAACACCACCACGACCATGTGCACGTCCGCGTCCCTTACTAGATGTTTTCCTCATTGTTATGGTTCACCACAACAACAAAAATATTATTTGGCCCAATGTATTGTATTCAAATTCAGCGGGATATAAATTTGAGGCCTAGTATTTAGGCGCTGGGTGACCGGTATGGATTTAGTGACAGAATTAGACTTGGAAATGCACAGTAGCGTGTGTGTGAAGTTATTCTGAATGACCCTATGTGCACCTTGAATATTATATACCCTTTTAGGGATAGATTTCAAATAGCTCTGATATAGCAGAAACCACTAAATTATGAAATTGCTAAATTGGGAATTGTATTTCAACCCAGAACAAAAAATGTGCTTTGACGGACACTAAATAACTTTCCCATCCACAACAGGACAGCGGTAACGAGAGATTTAGCGGGATATAAATTTGAGGCCTAGTATTTAGGCGCTGGGTGACCGGTATGGATTTAGTGACAGAATTAGACTTGGAAATGCACAGTAGCGTGTGTGTGAAGTTATTCTGAATGACCCTATGTGCACCTTGAATATTATATACCCTTTTAGGGATAGATTTCAAATAGCTCTGATATAGCAGAAACCACTAAATTATGAAATTGCTAAATTGGGAATTGTATTTCAACCCAGAACAAAAAATGTGCTTTGACGGACACTAAATAACTTTCCCATCCACAACAGGACAGCGGTAACGAGAGATTTAGCGGGATATAAATTTGAGGCCTAGTATTTAGGCGCTGGGTGACCGGTATGGATTTACTAACAGAATTAGACTTGGAAATGCACAGTAGCGTGTGTGTGAAGTTATTCTGAATGACCCTATGTGCACCTTGAATATAATATACCCTTTTAGGGATAGATTTCAAATAGCTCTGATATAGCAGAAACCACTAAATTATGAAATTGCTAAATTGGGAATTGTATTTCAACCCAGAACAAAAAATGTGCTTTGACGGACACTAAATAACTTTCCCAGCCACAACAGTACAGCGGTAACGACAGATTTAGCGGGATATAGATTTGAGGCCTAGTATTTAGGCGCTGGGTGACCGGTATGGATTTAGTGACAGAATTAGACTGGGATATGGCCAAAAAATAACCACACTATTGCTGGTTAAATGCACTTGGTGTGACAGCTTGACCAACCACACTACTGAGGTTTAAATGCACTTGGTGACGGGCGCAGCTTGCCCCTGATGTAGTATATGGCCAAAAAATGAACAGACTATTGCTGGTTAAATGCACTTGGTGACGGGCGCAGCTTGCCCCTGATTTAGTATATGGCCAAAAAATGAACAGACTATTGCTGGTTAAATGCACTTGGTGTGACAGCTTCACCCTGATGTAGGCTTTAGCCAAAAAACAACCACACCATTGAGGGTTAAATGCACTTGGTGACAGGCGCAGCTTGCCCCTGATGTAGTATATGGCCAAAAAATGAACAGACTATTGCTGGTTAAATGCACTTGGTGTGACAGCTTGACCAACCACACTACTGAGGGTTAAATGCACTTGGTGACGGGCGCAGCTTGCCCCTGATGTAGTATATGGCCAAAAAATGAACAGACTATTGCTGGTTAAATGCACTTGGTGTCACAGCTTGACCAACCACACTACTGAGGGTTAAATGCACTTGGTGACGGACGCAGCTTGCCCCTGATGTAGTATATGGCCAAAAAATGAACAGACTATTGCTGGTTAAATGCACTTGGTGACGGGCGCAGCTTGCCCCTGATTTAGTATATGGCCAAAAAATGAACAGACTATTGCTGGTTAAATGCACTTGGTGTGATAGCTTGACCAACCACACTACTGAGGGTTAAATGCACTTGGTGACGGGCGCAGCTTGCCCCTGATGTAGTATATGGCCAAAAAATAAACAGACTATTGCTGGTTAAATGCACTTGGTGTGACAGCTTCACCCTGATGTAGGCTTTAGCCAAAAAACAACCACACCATTGAGGGTTAAATGCACTTGGTGACAGGCGCAGCTTGCCCCTGATGTAGTATATGGCCAAAAAATAAACAGACTATTGCTGGTTAAATGCACTTGGTGTGACAGCTTCACCCTGATGTAGGCTTTAGCCAAAAAACAACCACACCATTGAGGGTTAAATGCACTTGGTGACAGGCGCAGCTTGCCCCTGATGTAGTATATGGCCAAAAAATAAACAGACTATTGCTGGTTAAATGCACTTGGTCGCAGCTTGGATGCACTTGGTCGCAGCACCGCACAAGACACAAAATGGCCGCCGATCACCCCAGAAAAAAGTGACTGACAAACGGTCTGGGCAGCCTAAAAACAGTGAGCAATTGAGTATCAGCAGCTCAATGATCCACAGCTGCAGATCGATCAATTAATCAAGTGCTTTGGAGGAGTTAATCTGCCTAATCTCGCCCTACTGTCGCAGCCGCAACCTCTCCCTACGCTAATCAGAGCAGAGTGACGGGCGGCGCTATGTGACTCCAGCTTAAATAGAGGCTGGGTCACATGGTGCTCTGGCCAATCACAGCCATGCCAATAGTAGGCATGGCTGTGACGTCCTCTTGGGGCAAGTAGTATGACGCTTGTTGATTGGCTGCTTTGCAGCCTTTCAAAAAGCGCCAAGAAAGCGTCACAAAAGCGCCAAGAAAGCGACGAACACCGAACCCGAACCCGGACTTTTACGAAAATGTCCGGGTTCGGGTCCGTGTCACGGACACCCCAAAATTCGGTACGAACCCGAACTATACAGTTCGAGTTCGCTCATCCCTACTGGCTGCATATATTTGTTTCATGGCCACACATTCAGTTATTAATGACAACGGAGCGGAGGAGGAGGATTAGTCTGAGAAGGAGAAACAGTAACTGATGATGACAAGGACACTGTACTGCTTGTGGATGTGCGCGACAAGGGAAACCGAGAGAAGATTTCAGTCTTGTTTTGGTTGCTGGCAAGTCCTATTTTACCACTGGACCTAGTGATGCCAGGTTGTGTGCTGCAATAAAGCTGTGGTGCCTGTGTTTGACCCTGCAGATCTTGCACACGGCAGTGCTTTTCTCTGACGGCACTTCGAAGAAAAACTACTATATGGGAGAGACTCATACAGAGCTTGCAACAACCGAGCTTGGGCAAGGTCTGGTATGTTTTTAGCCTGCGCTCATAGTATCAGATGTTTCACCCATTCCCCTGCTGATCACAATGCAAGCAGATCTGATGCTGGCAGTTTTCTTTGGAGCTCCTAGCTGTAAAATGTCTCTACTCTTTATTGCCACCTCGGTCACCATCCTGATGTCACCTCTTCCTCAGCAGCCTGATCCAGATACCAGATCCTGTCAACACACAATCATTATCATAGTCCTCATCCTCCCCACCACTTTTATCTGTCCTCTTTATTTGCCCAAGTGCCACTGTCACCATGGCTACTGTAGTGTACGGGAGAGTAATACCCCGTCACTACTGAAGGGTCACTTGGGTATTGTCGTTCCCCCTGTAGTTATGGGGAGGTTGGTATAAAACATCTTATAATGTCATGCTAGGTATTTTCCTGTTACTGTGAAACGTGCATTTTGCAGGCCGGCTAGGGTGTAGTTCCAGCTCTGAGTCACTAGAGGGAGTTAGGGAACCCTAGGTTATATAAGGCCCAGTCAGGAAGTAGTAGCAGAGGAGACAGACTGTGGGAGCAGAGGTCAGAAATGATCCTGTGTCTGAGAGAAGGCCAGGCTATGGGCCTGTGAGAGCATAGCAGGCCTGAAGCCTGCCGGCTAGGAGAGGGTAGTAAAGGCCCTGTAACCGGGTTCCGGATCCAAGGAAAAGGTTCCCCTCCTGAGTCACCATCCATTCAGCTGAAGCAGCATAAGTGAGCCACAAGCCAAGACACAGATTACCACAGAGGCCGATCAGATAAAGCGAGAGGTACTCAAGATAACAGAGGAGGTACTAGATAAGGACAGCTTCAAGGGTACGCCAGATAAAGGGCATTAGACCTTGGAGGAAAGTCACATGTAGCAGGACCAGTCAGGAATAGTGTGCAAGCCGCCTGTACTGCATCTCCTGTAATCAACACTCTGTATAATTCATCGCTAAGACCGGCCTTCCTGTAATGTCAAGAACCATCTGTATTCTTCTAAAACCAACCGTCTTTTATGGAACTGTGCACTACCAGTGTCCGTGTATTATCCTGACTGATATTCAGTAAAAGTTCCAGTTTTTGTTGGCTATCCTGTGCTTGCTTCATTCTTCCACCATACTTTACACGGCGTGTCACCGTTTAATTGACACTGGCGTCACGAACTTTTAACATCTGCCTGTTCCTGTATTTGCCCCAATTGAAGACGACAGTGGATCCCAGGTTAGTGGTCAATCTGCACTACAAAGCCCAGCATACACTACTGACCCCCTGGGACACTGCATCGCTCTTTTTGGCGTCACGAACAGGATACGCATGCTTCTGAAGTGCAGGGAAGTGTGAACTGTGTGCTTTAATTATTCCACCACCGTATTACAAAGACTGCAACCTTTATTCCTAACTTGTGGATTACAATTGTGCCTGGGAGGAATCAGAGACGCTGTACTGTGTTGCGCTACCCCCAGAGAGAAAAATCGTATTTGTGGACTGTGTTTTACTGGATTTTTCGTCATCCTGCTTGCTGGCAGTGAATTGCAGCATCAGGACATCTAAAATGGCCGCCGACGCCATGAGGCTTTTTACTGCGCCATCAGGATGTGCAGAGGCGCGAATATTTGGCGCCGAAACCTTCCAAGAAGAAGGAGGAGACGATTGCCCTGGAGCGCCACCCACCTTGAGGAGTGACGACGCGGCTGACTACTTTGAAGAGTTACGCCTGGGAGGCGGGGCTCCGATGGAGATAGACTGGCCCAGTGCGTGGGAGGAGTCAGAGTCGATGCAGCAACCAGGAAGAGAAGAGATGGCGTGCGCTGCAGAGAGCGAGGATGAGACCACGTGCGAGTGGGGCGCCACTCCACCGGACTTTCCGGAGTTGGGGCCGTGGGATCCTCTAGCCTGGACGGCCACCCCCTGGGCCCAGGCCATGGACCTAAGCATCACCCGACCTGAGTCCCCACCGATCCGTCGCCGGCATGCAGAATGGCCGGCTATTATGGAGGAGTTGAGAGCCGCGGTGGCGAAAAAGAACACCAGCCGGAAGAAGCGGTTCGAAGAGATGGCTAAGTCCATACAGGGAGACTCCTTTCCGGGTAAGCCCCAGCTAGTAAGGCGCCGCGGGATCGTGGTGTCCTTTGATAAGGAAAAAGGCTATGGGTTTATCCAGGAGTTGGGGACTGGCCGGGACTTCTATGTCAACCGGCGATCGGTAAAACGGCACTACCTCCCAGAGCATCTCCACAATCTAACTATGGGGGAGATCATAGAATACACCCCTGCCGAAAGTCTAAGGGGCCCCTACGCCACCGCAGTGACTCGCCCGAAGGTGCCGGCCGAGAACTGGGACTCTGGGAAAGAGAGGTCAGAGCCAGTTGAGACAGGGAGAGCGCATGTGGAAAAGGCCCGGACCACCCATCTACAGAACCAGACCTACCTCAGCCCCGACGTTTTCTGGGAGCCCATCGTGCTGCAGGGGCTGGAGGAGCGGTATCCCCCTCCGGATGCAGTGAGACGAGAGGAGGAGAAGGAGCGACAGGACAGCTGCCGGAGAGCAGAGGAGTGGGCTGAGGCCCGGCGCCAAACCGCAGGTGCCCTTGTTACCCCAGCGGCCGGACCCCCTGGACCTCCGGTAGATCCAACCACCTGCACTAAAGCGGAACTAGAGGCCCTGCGCAAGCGGGTGTACTGGGTGGCGGACCTTGGCTGCGCTGGAGGAGTGCAGTGGTTTCCATTCCCGAGAACGGAGGCCGAAATGGAGGCCGTGAAAGATAAACCTCCCCCTCTAAAAATTGTCAGGGGAGACGGGTTTCAAATGTGGCCGTCCTTGCCGGAACAACTGCTGCAGGTTCCCTATGTCGACTCGTCATCTGAGGAGGAACATGATACTCGTCTGTGAGTACTTTTGCCCTCTTGTTCATCTCCTTAATGGCCGTTTGTCCCTCCAGTTGGCAGAGCTGGTCAAGCTCGCTGCCAGTTACCCACGGCCGGTGGCATCCTAGTTAAATCATGTGCCACTGTGTATCAATGCTTCCAGCTGCCTTTGTTTTGTTTGGGACATCCGGTTTGCTGCTGAATTCCCGGTTGTGCCTTGAAGTTTTTGCACAAATTTTACCCCTTTTACCCCCATTTCAGGTTGAAAAGACATTTTTATGTCAGCACTATTTTAAAGGGTAAGCAGGACTTGCCAGGATAACAAGGCCCTGGTATTGTCAGAGTCCTGTATTGTCATTTTATATATGTGCTGCTGACCATATTTAATAACCGGTTTTCTTATTCAAGTATATGTGCCCAGAGATGGACTTCCTATGTGCAAGCCTCTGAGAGGTTAATTTATTATGGACTTATTTATTGTCATGGACTATCCTGGTTCTTTCAACATCCGCTGTGCCAGGTCAGCGCCCCCTTTCCACTCACTATCCTATGAAAAAGAGAACGACGCCCCTTGTCACCAGACTTCACCATTTCCAATTGGGTCTGATAAGAGTGTAATTGACATATATGTATGCATGCATGTGTCTTCCTCTATTTCAGGTCATGATTCCAGTTGGGAGGGCCCTGATGGAGTACGAGGTCGTACTCAGCTTAAAGCAGCGGGGTATGTAGTGTACGGGAGAGTAATACCCCGTCACTACTGAAGGGTCACTTGGGTATTGTCGTTCCCCCTGTAGTTATGGGGAGGTTGGTATAAAACATCTTATAATGTCATGCTAGGTATTTTCCTGTTACTGTGAAACGTGCATTTTGCAGGCCGGCTAGGGTGTAGTTCCAGCTCTGAGTCACTAGAGGGAGTTAGGGAACCCTAGGTTATATAAGGCCCAGTCAGGAAGTAGTAGCAGAGGAGACAGACTGTGGGAGCAGAGGTCAGAAATGATCCTGTGTCTGAGAGAAGGCCAGGCTATGGGCCTGTGAGAGCATAGCAGGCCTGAAGCCTGCCGGCTAGGAGAGGGTAGTAAAGGCCCTGTAACCGGGTTCCGGATCCAAGGAAAAGGTTCCCCTCCTGAGTCACCATCCATTCAGCTGAAGCAGCATAAGTGAGCCACAAGCCAAGACACAGATTACCACAGAGGCCGATCAGATAAAGCGAGAGGTACTCAAGATAACAGAGGAGGTACTAGATAAGGACAGCTTCAAGGGTACGCCAGATAAAGGGCATTAGACCTTGGAGGAAAGTCACATGTAGCAGGACCAGTCAGGAATAGTGTGCAAGCCGCCTGTACTGCATCTCCTGTAATCAACACTCTGTATAATTCATCGCTAAGACCGGCCTTCCTGTAATGTCAAGAACCATCTGTATTCTTCTAAAACCAACCGTCTTTTATGGAACTGTGCACTACCAGTGTCCGTGTATTATCCTGACTGATATTCAGTAAAAGTTCCAGTTTTTGTTGGCTATCCTGTGCTTGCTTCATTCTTCCACCATACTTTACACGGCGTGTCACCGTTTAATTGACACTGGCGTCACGAACTTTTAACATCTGCCTGTTCCTGTATTTGCCCCAATTGAAGACGACAGTGGATCCCAGGTTAGTGGTCAATCTGCACTACAAAGCCCAGCATACACTACTGACCCCCTGGGACACTGCACTACTACTTTCCATACCGCTATAACCATTGTTACAAGAGCCACTACTACAACTACCACCTCTACAGCTATGTATTGGGTCCCTCGCCTCTGCCTGAACCTCCTTCTCATGTCAGTCCAGATTTTGACTCTTCTCATAGAAGTCATCAGTAGACAGACTAACTTAAGTATCTTCCATAGCACATGGGGTTTTGTGGCCTCTTCCTAGGAAAAAAGATGCCAACCCACTAGGAGGGGGGCAGTCAAGACAGAAATGATTCAAGCAAAAAGCTTCTGTGGGGCTGCAAGGATGCAGAGCAGGAAGAATGTGCTGACCCATGGCTCAAAGGCATGGTGTAAGACTGAGAAGTGACATTATCATCCTGCAGTGGCTGAGAGGATAAGTGAGCCATCTATTCCGCAATGTTATCCTCTTTGTCCTCAATAATAATCTGTCGCCTAGCAGAAGCAAGGGTGTTCTGCTGCTACTACAACTGGCTGGATGTATGGTGACAACTATGCTACTACTGCTGCTATTTGCAATGCTATAGCTGCTCATATTATCACACGATGATGAGGCATGGGTCTTTTATTTTCCACTTTGTTGTTTACTAGACATTTTATCATAAGTCCTATCTACTGCTGAACTCACCACGCCCCATCTCCCGCCCATAATCCCTTGCCACAGATGTGCCCACTGCATAACCCTCCCCCCTAGTACTATGCCTGTACCTGTGCCTAACCCAATTCCGAGCACGATCGACTGTGTCGTGTTTGGCAAATAAAGCTGATTCTGATTCTATTTAACCCTTTTACCCAAGGGCCAGTTTTCACCTTCCATCCCAGGCCATTTTTTGCAAATCTGACATGTGTCTGTCACAGGACGCCAATGGGGCGCTCCTTCTCCCCAGCATTGCCAGCGCCCTGCGGTGAGATCGGAGCGAGGATGCGCGTCCTCTGCTCCCATAGTAACAGGGCTGAGTCTGAGCACCGAGCTGGGCACTCGGCGCTCAGCTGGATGCAGGAGAGCGAGTCATGTGACGATGGCCACGTCACATGACTCCTACTCATCACTATTTAACAGGCAGCCTGCTGACCACAGGTTGCCTGTGATTAACCCCTTAAGGACACAGCCTTTTTACACCTTAGGACCAGGCCATTTTTTGCAAATCTGACCAGAGTCACTTTAAGTGCTGATAACTTTAAAACGCTTTGACTTATCCAGGCCGTTCTGAGATTGTTTTTTTGTCACATATTGTACTTCATGACACTGGTAAAATGAAGTAAAAAAAAATATTTTCTTTGCACCAAAAAATACCTAATTTAACAAAAATTTGGAAAAATTTGTAAATTTCAAAGTTTCAGTTTCTCTACTTTTGTAATACATAGTAATACCCCTAAAAATTGTGATGCCTTTACATTCCCCATATGTCTACTTCATGTTTGAATTATTTTGGGAATGATATTTTATTTTTTGGGGATGTTACAAGGCTTAGAAGTTTAGAAGCAAATCTTGAAATTTTTCGGAAATTTACAAAAACCTAATTTTTAGGGACCACTACAGCTCTGAAGTCACTTTGCGAGGCTTACATAATAGAAACCACCCAAAAATGCCCCCATTCTATAAACTACACCCCTCAAGGTATTCAAAACTGATTTTACAAACTTCGTTAACCCTTTAGGTGTTGCACAAGAGTTATTGGCAAATGGGGATGAAATTTGAGAATTTCATTTTTTTGGCTAATTTTCCATTTTAACCCATTTTTTCCACTAACAAAGCAAGGGTTAACAGCCAAACAAGACTGTATCTTTATTGCCCTGACTCTGCCGTTTACAGAAACACCCTATATGTGGCCGTAAACTACTGTACGGCCACACAGCGGGGCGTAGAGTGAAAGGTGCGCCATATGGTTTTTGGAAGGCAGGTTTTGCTGGACTGTTTTTTTGACACCATGTCCCATTTGAAGCCCCCTGATGCACCCCTAGAGTAGAAACTCCATAAAAGTGACCCCATCTAAGAAACTACACCCCTCAAGGTATTCAAAACTGATTTTACAAACTTCATTAACCCTTTAGGTGTTGCACAAGAGTTATTGGCAAATGGGGATGAAATTTGAGAATTTAATTTTTTTGCCTAATTTTCCATTTTAACCAATTTTTTTCCACTAAAAAAGCAAGGGTTAACAGCCAAACAAGACTGTATCTTTATTGCCCTGACTCTGCCGTTTACAGAAACACCCAATATGTGGCCGTAAACTACTGTACGGCCACACAGCGGGGCGTAGAGTGAAAGGTGCGCCGTTTGGTTTTTGGAAGGCAGGTTTTGCTGGACAGTTTTTTTGACACCATGTCCCATTTGAAGCCCCCCTGATGCAACCCTAGAGTAGAAACTCCATAAAAGTGACCCCCATCTAAGAAACTACACCCCTCAAGGTATTCAAAACTGATTTTACAAAGTTTGTTAACCCTTTAGGTGTTGCACAAGATTTAATGGAAAATAGAGATACAATTTCAAAATTTCACTTTTTTGGCAGATTTTCCATTTTAATATTTTTTTTCCAGTTACAAAGCAAGGGTTAACAGCAAAACAAAACTCATTATTTATGGCCCTGATTCTGTAGTTTACAGAAACACCCCATATGTGGTCGTAAACTGCTGTACGGGCACACGGCAGGGCGCAGAAGGAAAGGAATGCCATACGGTTTTTGGAAGGCAGATTTTGCTGGACTGTTTTTTTTACACCATGTCCCATTTGAAGCCCCCTGATGCAACCCTAGAGTAGAAACTCCATAAAAGTGACCCCATCTAAGAAACTACACCCCTCAAGGTATTCAAAACTGATTTTACAAAGTTTGTTAACCCTTTAGGTGTTGCACAAGATTTAATGGAAAATAGAGATACAATTTCAAAATTTCACTTTTTTGGCAGATTTTCCATTTTAATATTTTTTTTCCAGTTACAAAGCAAGGGTTAACAGCAAAACAAAACTCATTATTTATGGCCCTGATTCTGTAGTTTACAGAAACACCCCATATGTGGTCGTAAACTGCTGTACGGGCACACGGCAGGGCGCAGAAGGAAAGGAATGCCATACGTTTTTTGGAAGGCAGATTTTGCTGGACTGGTTTTATTGACACCATGTCCCATTTGAAGCCCCCCTGATGCACCCCTAGAGTAGAAACTCCAAAAAAGTGACCCCATTTTAGAAACTACGGGATAAGGTGGCAGTTTTGTTGGTACTAGTTTAGGGTACATATGATTTTTGGTTGCTCTATATTACACTTTTTGTGCGGCAAGGTAACAAGAAATAGCTTTTTTGGCACCGTTTTTTTTTTTTGTTATTTACAACATTCATCTGACCGGTTAGATCATGTGGTAATTTTATAGAGCAGGTTGTCACGGATGCGGCGATACCTAATATGTATACAATTTTTTTTATTTATGTAAGTTTTACACAATGAATTAATTTTTAAAACAAAAAAAAGTTTTAGTGTCTCCATAGTCTAAGAGCCATAGTTTTTTCAGTTTTTGGGCGATTATCTCAAGTAGGGTCTCATTTTTTGCGGGATGAGATTACGGTTTTATTGGCACTATTTTGGGGTGCATATGACTTTTTGATCGCTTGCTGTTACACTTTTTGTGAAGTAAGATGACAAAAAATTGCTTTTTTTACACCGTTTTTTTTTTTTTTTTTTTACGGTGGTCACCTGAGGGGTTAGATCATGTGATATTTTTATAGAGCCGGTCGATACGGACGCGGCGATACCTAATATGTATACTTTTTTTTATTTATGTAAGTTTTACACAATGATTTCATTTTTGAAACAAAAAAAATCATGTTTTAGTGTTTCCATAGTCTAAGAGCCATAGTTTTTTCAGTTTTGGGGCGATTATCTTGGGTAGGGTATGATTTTTGCGGGATGAGATGACGGTTTGATTGTTACAATTTTGGAGTACATACAACTTTTTTGATCACTTTTATTAACTTTTTTGGGAAGTAAGGTGGGCAAAATTTCAATTTCATCATAGTTTTTAATTTTTTATTTTTATGGCGTTCACCGTTTGGGTAAAGTAACATGACCGTTTTATAGATCAGGTCGTTACGGACGCGGCGATACCAAACATGTGTAGGGAATTTAATTTTTTTTATTTTTAATCAGTGATAAATGTGTTTTTTGATTTTTACTTTATTTTCACTTTTTTTCACTTTCTTTTTGACCCAGACCCACTTGGTTCTTGAAGATCCAGTGGGTCTGATGTCTGTATAATACAGTACAGTACAATATATAGTACTTTACTGTATTTTACACTTTGTCTGAACAGATCTATGCCTTTCAGCACAGATCTGTTCAGCACCATGGACAGCAGGACGCCTGAGAGGCGTCCTGTTGCCATGGGAACCTTCCCCGTCTGCTCAGTTATGGTCAGAACTGCGCAGACGGGGAAGGGTAAGGACGGGGCTCTGGGGGGGCTGCCTGGGAGCTCTCTCCCTCTCCATTCGGGGGGCTGCAAAGGCACAGCAGCCCCCCGATGGGAGAGGGAGGGAGCTCCCTGCGCTGTTAACCTTTTCCATACAGCGGTCCGTACGGACCGCGGTATGGAAAGGGTTAAACGGCTGACATCGCAGCACAGATGTCAGCCGTTTATACCAGGGTGCCAGCAATGTGCTGGCACCCTGGTATACCCACTAGAAACCAACGATTATTCAAGGGGAGGCGGGCGGGGGATCGCGATCCCGCCTACCGCACCGCCCGCCTCCCGCACCGCCCGCACCGCCCGCAACCCTCCCCCTGCACCTCCCACCGTGCTCAAATAACTTAGGGGTGCAGGGGGGAGGGATGCAGGAACATTTTTGGAATCCTAAAGTTTCTGATCCCCGCGGTCAGGACCGCGGGATCAGAAACTGCAGAAATCACAGCAAACCGCAGGTCTGAATTGACCTGCGGTTTGCCGCGATCGCCGACATGGGGGGGTCACGGGACCCCCCCGCGCATTTAGCCTAGGTGCCTGCTCAATGATTTGAGCAGGCACCGGGTTCCGATCACTGCCAGCCGCACGGCAGTGATCAGAAATACACAGGGCGTACATGTACGCCCTGTGTCCTTAAGTACCAGGGCACAAGGGCGTACCTGTACGCCCTATGTCCTTAAGAGGTTAAGGTCCTTACCTGTGGTAACTCCTGGTATTGACTCTCAGCTTGTGTTTTGACTCTTCTTCGCCCGCTCCTTGTATCTTGTTGTCATCTCCAGGTTTGACTCCTGGCTCGTGTTTAGACTCGCTGTGCCTGCTCCTTTGTACTGCTGCGACTTCCTTGTTTTGACTTTGCTATCTGACTTTCCTTATTGTCTGTCTTGTTTGTCTATCCCGCACTTACGTAAGTTAGGGACCGCCGCCCAGTTGTGCTCCGTTATCTAGGACGGGTAAGTTGAAGTAGGCAGGGACAGCGGCCTGGGTGGCAGTCAGGGGTGCACTACTTCCTACCCCCTATTCGTGTCAGAATCACAGGCCATATATCACCATGGAAAGTCTCACTGATCACATTCAGAACCTTGCTCAGATTGTCTAGGAGTTGAGGGAAAGGTTGCTAGTGCTAGAATCTGCTTGTAACCTATTTGTCTCAGTTTACAACTTTAAAGAAAGTTGTAAACTGTATTTTCGTTTGCGCCCTCATTCTTCTGGTTTAGAACAACAAAAAGTAGGAATTATAATTTTTTTTACTACAAGGCGAACCACAGGATTGGGCATTTTCATTGCCTCCCGACTCTCCATGTCTTAGGTCTGTTAATGCATTTTTTCAGGCTCTTGGGGTTCTGTATGATGAACCGGACAGGGCAACCGTGGCAGAGAGTCAGTTTAAGTCCCTTGTGCAGGGTGACCGGCCGGTAGAGGATTATTGTACTCAATTCAGAAAGTGGTGCATTCCCTCTGGTTGGAATGAACCTGCTCTCAAAAGTCAGTTTAGGTCAGGCCTGTCGGAAAACCTCAAAGACTTGCTAGTGTGTTATCCTTGTCCTGAGACCTTGGAATAAACCATGACTCTTGCTGTGAGACTGGACAAACGCATTAGGGAGAGACAGCGGGAACATCAGTTTTTTCCACAGGTTGTGTCCAAACCAGAGATTTGTCCTTTGGGGGTCAAGTCAGAGACTCCGACTGATGAACCTATGCAGCTTTGGATGACCAGAAGAGACCAACGCAGACGCCGGAGTACATGTTTTTACTGTGGCGACTCCGATCATTGGATCCGACAAGGTACTCCCCGGGGTGGTAAGAATTTTTTTTCTAGTGCCTATTGTTATTTCTTTGGGGTGCTATAGGGGTTCTAGTAATGCCTTTATTAATTCTGGTTCGGCCTCTAACATTATTGATCTCAAGTTTGCTGTTCATGTTGGGATACCTATTTTAGCCCTGCCTAGCCCTATTTACATTGTAGCCATTGAATCCACTCCTTTGTCGGGTGGAACGGTCAAGTGTACTTCCGAAATAACCTTGACCGTAGGGGCGTGTCATACTGAGAATTGCCCTTTTCTGGTTTTGGAAAATTTGCCCGTAGAAGTGATTTTAGGTATGCCTTGGCTCCAATTACATAATCCTGTTATCAATTGGACCATGGGGGAGGTTGTTGAAAGATGGGCTCCTAAATGTAACTCCTATTTACACATTGTTTAAGCGGGGGGTCTCTGCTGAATATAAGACCTTACCTCCGTTTATTTAGGAATATTTTGATGTTTTCTCCAGATCTGACCTAGAGAGTCTTCTGCCCCATAGACCTTACGATTGCGCTATTGACTTAGTGGCAAGATCTAGGTTCCCTAAGGGTCGAATATATAATTTGTCTGGTCCGGAAGGTAATTCCATGAAGGAATATATTAAGGAGAGTCTAGCTAAAGGGCACATTAGACCCTCTGTGTTCCCTATAGGGGCGGGGCTTTTTTGTTGTTGAAAAAAAGGACCTGTATCGACTAGCGAGAATTAAATAAGATCACTATAAAATATTCCCTTCCATTGATTCCAGATTTGTTTAATCAGGTTCTGGGGGCATCCTAGTTTCCCAAACTTGATTTGAGAGGGGCATATAATTTGTTTGGCAAGTTAGAGAAATGTATGTAAAAAATGTATTTTTGGAGTACAAGAAATTTTGTATCTAGGGTATGTTCTTACTCCATATTCGTTTAAGATGGATCCAGGAAAGGTAAAGGTGATTCAAGATTGGGCGAGGCCATCTTCCCTTAAAGCATTGCAGCACTTCCTAGGGTTCACCAACTATTATCGTAAATTTATAAAAAGTATTCAGTAATTGCTAGACCCTTAACCGACTTAGCTAAAAACCTTTTGTGGTGGAGGTTGATGCTTCCGAGGATGGGGTGGGGGCAGTTCTTTCTCAGGGACCCTCTAACCTCACTAACCTAAGACCCTGTGCATTCTTTTTACGTAAATCCTCTCCCACTGAGAGGAATTACCACATTGGTAATCGTGAATTGCTGGCCATTAAGTGGGCCTTTGAGGAGTGGAGACATTTTTGGAGGGGGCCAAACATTGTATCACTGTTCTTACTGACCATAAGAATTTATTATTTCTCGAGTCCGCTAAACGTCCTAATCCTTGGCAAGCTAGATGGGCATTATTCTTCACACAATTTAACTTCTCTATTACTTTCAGACCAGTAAGTAAGAATGTGAAGGCGGATGCTTTGTCTCGAAGCTTTTGTGCATTTCAACCTCCAGACATTCCTCCTGAACGCATTTTGCCGGCAAACATCATTGTGGCATCAGTATCATTGGATCTTGCTTCTGATATTGAGGCAGCACAACACCTAGCTCCTGCACAGACACCCACAGATAAGTTATTCATGCCAGGGCATTTTCGTCTCCGACTGTTGGGTGAGTTCTATAATTCTGTTTTATGCGGTCATCCCGGTATTTATGCCACCAGAGAACTCGTGTCCATATACTACTGGTGGCCCACTTTTTTGAGGGATGTCAGTTCGTATGTGTCTGCTTGCGAGGTATGCGCCAGGTCCAAGACTCCCAGAACACGTCCAGCTGGTGAATTACGACCACTACCCATTCCTAGTAGACCCTGGTCACATATTTCTATGTATTTTATTACTGACTTGCCACCCTCTGAGGGTAAGTCAGTGGTTTGGGTAGTGATCGATAGGTTCAGTAAAATGGTGCACTTCATTCCTCTGGCTAAGCTCCCTAATGCCAAGACCCTGGCTTCTTTACTTATTGATCAAGTTGTACGATTGCATGGCGTTCCGGAGAACATTGTATCTGACAGGGGTGTCAGTTCATTTCTAAGTTTTGGAGAGCATTTTGTCAAAGATGTAAAATTTAATTGTCCTTTTCGTCAGCCTTTTATCCTGAGACCAATGGTCAATCGGAAACGTTGAATCAGGCTGTCTAACAATTTTTATGGTGTTACATCTCTGTTAATCTGCAGTTGTCGGCAAGATATCTTCCTTTGGCGGAGTTCGCAATTAATAACCGTGTGAACTCTTCCACTGGAGTATCTCCGTTTTTCTGTAACTTAGGTTTCCATCCTCAATTTAATTCTTGTTCTTCTGTTTCCTCACTTTACCCTGAGGCTGATAGTGTTACTTCAGAGCTGTGCACAGACTGGGCTCAGCTTCAATTGAACCTGGAAAAAGCCCAGGAGGTTCAGAAAATTAAAGCTAATAGGAAGCGTTTTAAGGGGGTGGATTTTAAAGTCGGCAAGGTTTGGTTGTCTACCAAAAATCTGGCCTTAAAGGTGTCTTCTAGGAAGTTTGCGCCACGATTTGTTGGACCATATAAAATTGTCGACATTATTAATCCTGTATCATTTAGGTTGAAGCTGCCAAACTAGTTTCGTATTCACAACATATTCCACAAATCCTTGCTTAAGAAATATATTTCGCCCGTAGTTCCTTCACAGGGATTCCCTTCTCCGGTAGAGGTGGACAGACAAAATGAATATATCATATCTAAGATCTTGGATGTCAGGAAAATTCGTAATTCATTTCAATACCTTGTCCATTGGAAGGATTATGGACCAGAGGAGAAGTTCTGGCTGCCAGTGAATAGGATGCATGCTTCCAGGTTGATTAAAAAATTCCATCTTGCTCATCCGGAAAAAACATCCCTGGTGACTTTGGGTCCGGTGGCCCCTCGTAGAAGGGGAGGTACTGTCACAGGGCGCTGACGGGGCGCTCCTTCTCTCCAGCATCGCCGACGCCCTGCAGTGAGATCGGAGCGAGGACACGTACGGCATCCTCGTCTCCAGATTAACAAGGGGCGGGGAGGACCCAGCCGCGCTCGTCTCTCCAGTGTGCCTATCGTCCTCTGCTCCCATATTAACAGGTGAATGAACAGAAAAAGGAGCTCACAGTACCGTTATAAAAATATAGTTTTTATTGTAACATGATTAAAATATATATAATATACAGTATATAGTAAGCCGTTGAAAAGTAAAGGAGAGTGACAGAAAAAGCGCCATCCTGGAGCTGCACACATGTCAAAAAAGTAACAAGCGTTTCCAAATGTAATATAATTATAAAATATTTAGATATACAGTGAATTGTACATATAAGGGATATACAAGATGAGTCTCAATAACATTGGCTACATGGCTAAGAGATTAGGAACCACATGCATGTGCTAAAGTGCATAAACTGGAATAAATTCACAGTGATGACCAAGTATAGGAAGTCACCTATATCCAATGCCAATGGGGCCAAAAAACAGACACTCACCTAATACTGACAGTGTGCTGTACAAAACAGGATGGCACTACCCCAGCACGTGTTTCGGCGTGCCTTCGTCCGGGGGTAATGCCATCACCGTGAATCACATATTTAAATGTCTCTCCCTACCAATCCGATGTTTGAAAATAATTGTGCTTATCTCCACCTGTGTGTGTATCGGCGCGCAGAGCCCCAGTCAGACCGCGCCCAGCTCTCCTCTCGGCCGGCGTCCCGCTACCATGCCCACAAGCACATGACATAGTCATGTGATGGGACGGTCTCGGCGTGAGGACGCACTGGCGAGAGGTGCTGTGCGCAGTGATACACACATAGGTGGGGATAAGCATAATTATTTTCAAACATCCAAATTGTGGGAGAGGCATTTAAGTATGTGATTCACGCCGAAACGCGCAAGCTGGTACCGAGTCATTTGTATAGGTGGCCCATGGTTTTGTTGGGTGGAAACTCTTTTCCACCCCCACCATTAGGTCATCTTTTGGTCTCTTTTTTTCTTTCCCATAGTAACAGGGTTGAGTTTGAGTGCCGAGCTGGGCACTCGGCGCTCAGCTGGATGCAGGAGAGTGAGTCATGTGATGCTGGCCACGTCACATGACTCCTACTCCTCACTATTTAACAGGCAGCCTGCTGGCCACAGGTTGCCTGTGATTAAGGTCTTTACCTAGCGTATACTGCTGCGTCATTTCCTCTGATTTTTGATATTGACTCTTGGCTCGTGTTTGACTCGTCCTTGTCTTCTCCCTGTGTATTGTGATAACTCCTGGTATTGACTCTCAGCTCGCGTTTTGACTCTTTTTCGCCCGCTCCTTGTATTTTGTTGTCATCTGCTGGTTTGACTCCTGGTTCGTGTTTAGACTCACTGTGCCTGCTCCTTTGTACTGTTGCGACTTTGACTTTGCTATCTGACTTTCCGTATTGTCTGTCTTGTTTGTATATCCCGCACTTACGTAAGTAAGTAACTTACGCCGCCCAGTTGCGCTCCATTATCTAGGACGGGTAAGTGCAAGTAGGCAGGGACAGAGATGTGGATGGCAGTCAGGGGTGCACTACTTCCTACCCCCTATTCGTGACAGTGTCACTTTATGTGGTAATACTTTTACGTATCCAAGCCATTCTGAGAATGTTTTCTCGTGACGTGTTGTACTTCGTGACAGTGCTAAGTCGATATGTTTTACCTTTATTTATTTAAAAAAAATCCCAAATGTACCAACAATTTTGAAATATTTTCAGTTTTCTACATTTCTGTTAAATAGCTACCTCATTAAATAGTAGTTATTACCATATTTTTCACCCTATAAGACACACCTGCCCATAAGACTCACCTAGGTTTTTGAGGAGGAAAATAAGAAAAAATAATTGTGCTTTTGGTGGGTTTTGAACTAATGGTGGTCTGTGGATGACACTATTATATTATGGGGATCTGTGGATGGCACTGTTATGGGTGGGGTGATCTCTGGATGGAACTGTTATGGGGGGATCTGTGGATGGCCCTGCTATGGGGTATCTGTGGATGGCACTGTTATGGGGGATCTGTGGATGTCAATGTTATGGGGAGGGGGTTAAACAATTAAATAGAGGAGGAGGAATTGACACACGTAAAAATAACCGTGTCCATCTACAAACACACTGCACACTGTTATTGACATACTAAAATGCACTGAATTGCGCAATTATAAATGGTTGCAAAATTTCAACATTTTTTTTAGCAAAAAAAGCACACAGTTATTGATACATTAAAAACTAAAATGCGTTGAATTCGCACTGGTATTGACACTAAAATGCACAGAATTTACAATGGCACATTGACACAATAAAATGCTAACATGTGCACTGATGAATAGTAGAAAAAATGCAGGTGTAAATAAACATCCCCTGCCATGAACACATGATACTTTGGTATTGACACACTAAAATGCACAGAATTTAAACTGCTATTGTTGCAGTAAAATGAGATACGTTTACACTGGTATATTGATGAATAGTGTTGGGCGCGAATATTCGAATCGCGACTATCGCCACTTCTAGAATTGAGAATATAGTGCTATATCCCTCCCTGCTTCTTGCTTGTAGGCCAATGAGAAGGCCGCAATGTCTTTGTCTGAGCTTAGCAAAATCCCTAGCAACCAATAGCAAAGTTACCTACCCCTTACTATAGAAGAACCTCCCCAGCAGCCATTTTCATTGCAGTTTTTTGCAGTTCCGAGAGAGAGCAGTGTCATTGCTGTGCTCTGTGCTTTGCTGTGTCATTACATTAGATAGTTAGTTAGCTTATATATATAATACAGATAGTTAGTGGGAGATAGTCAGTGTAGGTTAGATAGTGATATAGTGTTCCAGTGCAGGGTGTTAGGCAGTGTGATAGGTTCTGCTGTCCATACAGACATGCTACAGACATAGTGCTGTGATGTCACAAGTTCACAACAATACTTAGTGCACCAATCAGTAATATGTATCAGAACTGCTAAAATGTGAAGTTGCACGTTTTGCGCCAAAATATGCGCATCATTAATTGCTGATTTTCGCATTTGTGAATATATTGGAGCACTCTATCTGCATCTCCACAGCTATTGTAATGTCTCGAATTCGTGAATTTATGGCGACTATTCGTGAATCCGAATATTGCCCCTGCCGCTCATCAATATTGATGAACTAAAATGCACTAATGTGCACAGTTATAAATGTAGCAAAATTTCAACAGTTTTTTGGGATAGAAAAGGGCAGTGTATGCAGCAAAATATATTCTGCTGGTGGTGCTGGGAATAACCCTTTAAAACATTTATGAACTGTAGAATCTTTCTAATGGATTTTAGGTGGAAAGCGCAGGCTCAGACACAGAAAAAAAAAAGAGTACTTTTTACAGTCTCTTTAAATGATCTTTGTGCAGGAATGTTCTTTTCGCAGACAGTATAATGCATGAAGTTATACAAGCCCCAGCACTTGCTACCAGTTCCAGTACACTAACTGCCCCTGTGCTCTTCTGATCATACCTGATTCCTACTTAGTAATTCAATTTACCTAAGTAAATATATCACTACACTCTCTGCAAGGCTCTGGTTGGGTTGTGTCTGCAATTGGTATCTGCCAAAGAAATAGCAGACACGTCACTGGCAGAGCTCCCACTGGCATCTGTGCTTCACATCTAGCTTAGAGGCTAATAAACTAGCCAATATTTTGCTTTATGATTGGCTGTCAGGCTGAAGGCAAAGCATTTGGGGCAAGCCAGCCAGGGCCCCTACCAGAATATTTTTTTTTATGAATTTTTGTGAAATTAATGACGTAGAAAACTTTAGTGAGCAGGGCTATTATTCCTAGTATATTAGTATACTTATTACTCATTAAAAAAAAATTGCAAATGTTTTATGACTACTAAACCAGTTAGGTATCATTTGTTGACAAATGTCAAAGCACTTTCAGGGCTTTGGACTGTGTTCTGTCCCCACATGAAGGCGAATGAAGGTAACTGATAATGACCTTGTGACTGTCCTACCTTCGTATCCAAGCAGTGGAGCAGACCGGACCGGCAGATGCTCAGGTTAGATGGACCCAGACGCAGACATGAGGATGCAATCAAACGTGGGTTTATTTGATCCAGAGCAGTGACATACAGTGGTGCAGTACTGTAATGCGGTAGATGCTGTGATGTGGATGTCTTTCCTGAGGCTAACTGCTGAAGCAACTGCTGGTCAAAAACTGATGCCTTCACAAGCCAAGATGTGTGTCTCCAGTCACAAGGAGTGCAGCACTAAAAATGGCTACAGGAAGTGACCAGGACCAAGGCTGCAAAAACACGCCCAGCAGAGAAAAACTTTATGGATAAGGAACAAGGCGTGCAGCATACAAATTCCGGCCAGCAGATGGCAGCAGAGAAACAATACGTAGAAACAACATAGTAAAAGGAGATATAATAATACAGTGCATTAATTAAATTTGAAAGAAACAGCACACTCCCCGTCTGAAATTCACTTTGGGGATTTCACTATGACGAATGTCCATAAAATATAAACAACCTGTAAAAAAAAACATGTTAGAATGCAAAACATAGATAGTCCTGTTTTCAACTTGGAATGGAGAAGATCTGCGAAGCTAAATACAGTCCTGTTCACCCGTCAGGGACGTTCTCGATGGGTAGTATTAAGATGAGTTCATTGATTGGTCTTGAGAACGTTTTAAGCTCGCCTTTCCTGAAGATCTTCAACTCCACCTTCCGGACCTTACCATCCTTGCTAGGGAAAACCTTTGAAATTAGCCCAACAGGCCAGTCAATCCTTTCGGTTTGTTGCTCTTTCATCAATACAAGGTCTCCTTCCTTCAAGTTTGGTTTGTGGTGTTGCCATTTTCTTCTTCCTTGAAGAACACTGAGGTACTCCTTTCGCCACCTGTTCCAGAAGTAATCTGCTAGATATTGTACACGTTTCCAGTGTTTTTGATAGATGTTCGCATGAGTGAATTCTCCACTAGGAATAAGCGTACTCTCAGTTTTTTGGGTAAGTAGAATAGCCGGAGTCAGAATGGCTGGTGTCTCAGGATCCATAGACACTGGCACAAGGGGTCTTGAATTGATAATGGCTGAAACTTCAGTGAGGAGAGTAACTAGAGTCTCATGTGTGAGTCTAGACGAGTTTACATCCATCAACATAGAATTTAAGATGTTGCGTGAGATGCCGATCATTCTCTCCCAAGAGCCCCCCATGTGGGAACTATGAGGAGGGTTGAAAATCCAGGTGCAACCCTTTTCCGCCAACTGATCTTGAATGGACTTGGTGTCGATGTTAAGTTCTCTACAGGCTCCAATGAAGTTGCTTCCCTGGTCAGACCTCAATTGTTTTACTGGTCCTCTGATTGCAAAGAACCGTCTTAAGGCATTAATAAGGCTGGATGTGTCCATAGATTCTATCACCTCTATGTGAACTGCTCGCACACTCATGCAAGTAAATAGTACGGCCCAACGCTTACTGTTTGCGTGACCGCCACGGGTCCTGCGTGCGGATACCATCCATGGCCCAAAGACATCTAGCCCAACATAGGTGAAAGGCGGCTCTGTACATAGTCTATCTGCAGGCAAGTCGGCCATTTGTTGGTGTAGTTGTTTTCCTCTTGCTTTACGACAGTGCACACACTGATGCAGTACTTGGGCCACACGTTTTTTCATACCTATAATCCAAAGGCCTGCAGACCGTAATTTGCCCTCAGTAATTTGCCTGCCTTGGTGTTCGGCCCTTTCGTGGTAGTGACGGATTAGCAAGATGGTGATATGATGTTTGCTGGGAATGACGAGAGGATTTTGTTCTGCAATTCCCAGGTGGGCTTGATTCAAACGACCACCAACTCTCAGCAAGCCAAAATTGTCGATAACTGGATTTAAGTTGGCGAGAGGACTTTTTAAAGGAATCTGCTGTTTGTTGTACAAGCACTTCCATTCTATGTTGAAATTTTCCTGCTGGACGTGACGTATTATGAGGTACTCACTATGAGAGATGTTCTCAGCAGAGAAGGGTTTATGGCAGGCATGCCAACCATGACAATCTTTATCTTGGTGAGTATTATGATAACATCTTGCAATGTGCACTAACCTTGCAATAGTTCTGACGAGTCTCATCCAGCTGGAGAAACGCTCGAAGCGCTGACAACCGAAGCTGGCGGTTTGCTTTGTTCCAGTGACTAACGCACTAACTTCAGCGCGGATTTCTGGATCATTATCCGGATCCTGGATGCTGAAAGCTTCCTGTACACATTCGTCCACCTCTCCAAGCAGAAACTCTGGACCTGTAAGCCAAGTAGAGTTAATAAAGGAACCTATAGACATATGTCTAGTGGCGTGATCTGCTGGATTAAGTTCGGATGGTACATAGTGCCATTGTTCAGGTTTGGAGGATCTCCTGATTCTCTCTATGCGGTTACTAACGTACACATAAAATCGCTTGGTCCGGTTGTGGATGTAACCCAAAACGACTTTACTGTCGGTGTAATACTGGACTTCAGCTATGTCGACACCCAGTTCTTGTTGTATGAAATCCGCAATCTCCACTGCCAACACAGTCCCACAAAGTTCCAGTCTGGGAATAGTATGATCAGGCTTAGGGGCTAACTTAGCCTTACCAAAGACGAATCCAACGTGATTTTGGTTGTTGGGTTCTGTCACCTTCAGATAGGCAACCGCTGCGATGGCCTCCGTGGAGGCGTCTGAGAACACATGGAGTTCTTTCTTTATGCTAGAGGAAAGTGAGGTTTTAACATAGCATCTCGGGATGTGGATCTCATCCAAGGCACATAAGGATCGCTTCCAGGCTTCCCATTTTTGCTCTTTCTCAGAGGGAAGTGGGGTATCCCAATCCTTGACTGTTTCAGAAAACTGTCTCAGTAGAGATTTACCTTGTATGGTGATGGGCGCTACAAATCCCAGTGGATCAAATAGGCTGTTTACCACTGATAGGACACCTCGTTTTGTAAATGGCTTGTCTGCGCAACTTATCTGAAAACCGAAGGAGTCAGCAGAGAGATCCCATCTGAGGCCCAAGCTCCTCTGCACAGGTGGACTGTCCAGTCCCAAGTTAATGTCCTTGAATCCTGGTGCATGATCACCTGATTCGAAGGCCCTCATAACGGCCAGGCTGTTCGAAGCAATTTTGTGTAGTCTAAGTTTAGCTTGGTACAACATACTTTGAGTCCTTTTGAGCAGATCGATGGCCGCTTCTTCAGTCGGTAGTGATTTGAGTCCATCGTCTACGTAGAAGTCCTTTTCTACAAAGTCTCTGGCGTCTTTACCGTACTTGGATTCTCCCTCTAATGCAGTTCGACGAAGGCCGTAAGTTGCCACGGCAGGTGAAGGGCTGTTTCCAAATACGTGTACCCTCATTCGATACTCTGCCATCTCTGCGTTGGTGTCATTATTCTTGTACCACAGAAACCTGAGGAAATTCCGGTGGTCCTCTCTGACTACGAAACAGTGGAACATCTGTTCAATGTCGGCGGTGATGGCAACAAGCTCCTTTCTGAACCTCATCAGCACTCCAACTAGGTTATTCGTCAGATTAGGACCTGTGAGAAGGACATCATTAAGAGATACACCTTGATGTTTGGCGCTTGAGTCGAAAACAACCCTAATTTGATTAGGTTTCCGTGGGTGATACACTCCAAATGAAGGCAAGTACCAGCACTCGTCGTTCTTCCCTAAGGGCGGAGCTGGTTCTGCATGGTTGTTGCGGAATATTTTGTCGATAAAGGCAACAATGTGTTCTCTCATCTCAGGCTTACTGTTCATGGTACGCTGAAGAGAGTTAAATCTAGACAGAGCTTGTTCCCTATTGTTCGGGAGTCTCACCCTGGTAGCTCGGAAGGGTAATGGAGAAACCCAGTGATTGGTTTCGTCTTTAAGGAACTCATTGTCCATTATCTTGATAAATTCTCTGTCTTCTACTGACAAAGCTACTTTATCATCGTCCTTGCTTGTGTGAAAGACTAATCTTCCCAAGTTGTCGGCAAAGAAGGGAGGAATGTCGTCAGGTGGTTGTATGAGGTCTGGAGGCTTCTCTTTCACCTCGTAGTGATGAGGGCAAGGCTTAATGCAAGTTGTGCGTCCATCTCCACGCACGTACGTTTTGAAAGAGTGGATTCTTGGTTGATCCAAGCATACATTTCCTATGACTACCCATCCCAGGTCCAGTCTCTGGGCGTATGGTGCATAGTCGGGACCATTACACTGTTGACGCACCTTGTGTACCCTTAGATTGTCTCTGCCAAGCAGGAGTAGAATCTCGGCGTTGTTGTCCATAGGTGGGATAACGTTGGCTAGGTGCCTTAGGTGTGGTTGGTGAAATGCAGCTTCCGGGGTAGGAATTTCATCCCTATGGTTGGGTATTTGATCGCATTCGATCAGCGTCGGTAGAGGTATTTCTGTATTCCAACTGACGGAACAAGCGATGAATCCTTGTGCCCTCCTGCCGCTAGTCTCTATGCGACCCGAGCAGGTGTTTAAGATGTAGGGTTCTGACGGTCCCTTTATTCCAAAGGCTTCAAAGAATTTAGGTCCTGCTAGGGAGCGGTTACTTTGGTCATCAATGATGGCATACATTTTTACTGCCTTTTCTGGTAGCCCCTCCGGGTAGACCTTGATTAGGCATATGCGGGCACAACATTTCTCACTCTGGCCCTCCCCACATACGTCCAAGCATGAGCAGGAAACAGCAGTGGCTGTGTTGGCGTTATTTTGGGGCTCCCCGCCGTGACTTGGAGCGGGACTGGTGGTGACAGCAGCCGGTGAATCCCTTGTGAGTGGAGTTGGGTGCATAGCTGAGGCGTGTCTTTCACTATGACACTCCTCACACTTGATAATGGATTTACAGTCCTTAGCCATGTGCTCCAATGAAGCGCAGCACCTGAAACATACCCCAAGCTCGGTGAGGACTTTCTTGCGCTCCTGTATGGTTTTGGATCTAAATCCTCTGCATTTGTTTAGTGAGTGTGGTTTTTTATGAATGGGGCATTCACGATTGAAGGCCTTGTCTCCTGATGAGGTAGTGTACTGTTTACCAGTGGGTACTGCAGATGATGGTAGGTTAGTCTTCCTAACATTCACGCTGCTCTTAAAGTCTCTGTGTTTATGCACAATACTTTCATACCTTGATGATGGTGTCACTGAAGCTGTAGTATTGAACTCCAGGAAGTCGAGGCTGGGGTCATTCCTCATCTGGGACTGTTCGTCGATGAACCTACAGAAATGAATAAATGGGGGAAAAGTGACGTCATGCACTCTTTTGTACCTTGAGACGGATGCCGCCCACTTCTCTTGCAGGCTGTATGGTAGCTTCACGACAATTGGGTTCACCCCATGGGCAGTATCCAGGTAGCACAGCCCGGACAGACGAGGATCTCTTTTGGCGAGCTCCAGTTCCATGAGCAAATCACTTAAATCCTGAAGCTTGTGGACATCCTTGAGACTGATCTTGGGAACGTTCTGCAGTCTCCTGAATAGTGCCTTCTCTATTGCTTCTGCACTGCCAAAGGTGCGTTCGAGTCTTTGCCAGGCTGCAGCGAGACCTGCTTCTGCTTGTCCCACATAGACAGTTCTAAGGCTCTTGATGCGATTTGTGGAGCCTGGGCCCAGCCAGTTGATCAAGAGGTCGAGCTCCTGCTCTGCAGTTAGGTTGAGGTTGGCGATGGCAGCTTTGAAGGTTGCCTTCCAGGCTCTGTAGCTCTCCGCACGGTCATCAAATTTTGAGAGACTGGTGTTAATTAGCTCTCTGCGCACCATAAACCTGGCAAACTCAGACATATCTGATCTCTCACTGCTTGTTGCCATGACAACTTGTGATGCCCCTGGGGCGTATAGGCTGTGTGGCGTGAAAGGGTGAGATGCTTCCGGGTAGAATGATGTTGCTGCAGGGTTGAGCTGTGGTCTAGCCTCTGTAGATTCTGATGACTGCCGCTTGAGCTGTGGAGGTAGGCCAGGAAACACCTGGTAGCCATCTTGCTGTAATAAATGCCCTTGAGAGGGCGCGCCTGGGCAACTGTTATTGGGTTGCTCAGGTGCTGTGGGTATCGCTGGCACTGTGGGTAGAGCTGGCTTGGAGGTTTCAGTGTTATTGGCTTGGACAGTACTGCACACTGGGGGTGGTGCAGATAACTGTTTCAGTACATAGTCGCTGGTCCGATCAACTGGATCGTCTATCTCCTCTGGTGGTAAACAGACTGAATCAAGGCCTTGGCTCAATGCTTGCTCAAGTAGTCTTACTTTTGCTAATGCAATTTCCTCTTCCCTCTCTGATTCAAGGATCTTTATTCGAGCCTCTGCTTCTGCCCTCTTGGCTTCTACCTCCGCTTCTGCCCTCTTGGCTTCTGCCTCCGCTTCAGCCCTCTTGGCTTCTGCCTCCGCTTCAGCCCTCTTGGCCGCCGCCTCCGCTTCAGCCCTCTTGGCTGCCGCCTCTGCTTCAGCCCTCTTGGCCGCTGTCTGTGCTTCTGCCCTCGCAAGGACTTCTTTTTCGGTGAAGGAACGTCTCACTTTGGATTGCTCTGCATTTATACGGGCCTCTAGTAATCTGTCACTCAGGGCGGAGCTTCTAGAGCATGATGATCTGTAGGACCGCGAGGAATGTTTGGATGAATGCGATCTGTGTGATCGAGTTTCTTGCAAATGAGAGATGCGGAGTTCCACTTTATCTTTAGCATCCAGCACCATGGCGTCTCTTTGTCTGTCTATTGATTCTGCCTTGCACAATTCTGACGGGGCTTCTTCAATATTAGAGTCTTTTAGAAAGGTTATATACCTTGTGGACAGTCTCTTGTATCTTTCATGGGCTGAGTTCAGCCGCCCGACGGCAACTTTTAAACTGGTGGCATCGCCTGAGGAGGACTTAATTCCTGATATGAGGGAGGAAACTCGTTCCCATAGCTCTTCCAGGTTGTCACATAGCTCATCTTTCCTGGTGTGATAATTTTCCGTGATCTTTATAGTTGGTTTGAGAGAGCGCCTTGGTCGCGTGACTTGGTCTGCTGGAAGTGTGGATTCTACCTCCAGCTCTTCATAATGATCAGTATCAGGTTGAATTTGCTTTGTTTCATCACTGGGGAACTGTACGAGGTCCTTTTCGGCCATTTTGATTTAAGGTGCGCTGTCTCTTTAAGAAAATGAACTTTCGAATTGGGGGCTGAAAATTGCTGTGCGGCTCAGATGAGGCACCCCGATAAGGTTGCTAAAGTGTTTTGAGTGAATTGCGGGGGTTTTGGTTTGAGGGAGGCCCCGCGTGCGTGAACAGTTCTTATATCCTGCGAGCAAGGGTTAATATAGGATGTAGAAAGTGGCTTGGAGAGTAGTGGAGGACTTCCAGGTGAGAGTATATCTACTGCGGACACGCCGTGCTTCCCCTTGGGCTTGTGGGACGTGCACTGTTGCCGGGCAGATTTGCTGCGAGTGGGCCTGTCGCAGGGGAGGTTCCTGAGTGTGGCACTGGGCTCTGAGGGAACCTGTAGCCGGGGATTGGACGTTGAGACGAGTGTTTACTGGGGTATAAGGCTTTAAGGCAGTTTTTGACTGTTCTGTCCCCACATGAAGGCGAATGAAGGTGTAACTGATAATGACCTTGTGACTGTCCTACCTTCGTATCCAAGCAGTGGAGCAGACCGGACCGGCAGATGCTCAGGTTAGATGGACCCAGACGCAGACATGAGGATGCAATCAAACGTGGGTTTATTTGATCCAGAGCAGTGACATACAGTGGTGCAGTACTGTAATGCGGTAGATGCTGTGATGTGGATGTCTTTCCTGAGGCAACTGCTGAGGCAACTGCTGGTCAAAAACTGATGCCTTCACAAGCCAAGATGTGAGTCTCCAGTCACAAGGAGTGCAGCACTGAAAATGGCTACAGGAAGTGACCAGGACCAAGGCTGCAAAAACACGCCCAGCAGAGAAAAACTTTATGGATAAGGAACAAGGCGTGCAGCATACAAATTCCGGCCAGCAGATGGCAGCAGAGAAACAATACGTAGAAACAACATAGTAAAAGGAGATATAATAATACAGTGCATTAATTAAATTTGAAAGAAACAGCACAGACTGCCCTCAGAACACTTTTGGGTTCATCTGCATAAGGATCAAAGTTCCCTTTCTCTGCAAACCCAAGTCTGCAGTTATAAAGGCTATATCCAGCAATCTCATATAGATGAATGGAGTAGCAGTGCACCTGCTCCATCTGGTGATCCATTCATTTTGGGGGTTCCCACAGGTTATGGACCCTTGTTTGCGTGATCGGGGGGTTCACTGAGGTCAGACCCTACAGATCGAATATTTTTCTCCTATCCCAGGGATGGGCAAAGTGCGGCTCTCCAGCTGTTGTAAAACTACAACTCCCAGTATGCCCAATCTGCCTACAGCTATCAGCCTGATGGGATTTGTAGTTTTACAACAGCTGTAGAGCCGCAGTTTGCCCATCACTGTCCTATCCTGTGAAAAGGGGCTAACAGAGTTTGTGATTCACCAGAACACTTGCAAGGTTTGGATATGTCCAGTGGACAATTGAACATTAATTACCATACTTATTTCCATCCAGAGTTCCCTCAATTCATTGCTCAGTGGGCATCCTTGCTGTTGCAGATATCTCCCTATAAGGCCTCCTGCACATGACATTATCTACATTTTAGTCCATAATTGACAGATCCACAAAAACAGCAACCTTTCATGTGCATTCCAAATTTTTCTCATCCCATCAATAGAAATGCCTATTCTTGTATGTAAAACAGACCAGAATAGGAAATGTTCTATAATTAGCAGAACACGGATCCGCAAAAAATGTGAATATCTGCATGGCCCCATAGGAAAAAATAGGGTCAATGTGCAATCCACAAAAAAATAGATAGCACACTAAAGAAACTGAGTCCAAACTGTGATAGCTTCTACCAGTAGATATGGTTGGTGGCAGTTGAAAGTTTGTGTGTCCACATCAACAAGGTCACTGATGTGGACATAAGAAAAAGCACTGTAGGTGGCACTATACATTTTATCTAATAACTCAGTGGCTATACTAAATTTCTCATTACGTGCATTTACAGATCTAGGTGCTTGTTTGAAAAATGTAGAATATTTTTGTGGGACAACCCATTAATACAAAATGACATATCTGTACATCATTTGTGGAAAATGTATGGAGCAGGTGCACAAGCTGAGTCTGCTCCATACACAGCAGGTGCTGGCCATGTAGTGCAGCTGACATCTGGCCGCAATGATCGTGGTCTTGCTGCAGCCCGCAAAATGTGGGCCGCAATGCGTGAACACAGTCCGTGGGGCAGCCGCATCTATCTTTTTGCGGAAAGGAAGTACGGAATGAAACCCCACGGAAGCACTCCGTAGTGCTTCCGTAGGGGTCCGTTCCATGCTTCTGTTCTGCACCATTCCGCATCTCCGGATTTGTGGACCCATTCAAGTGAATGGGTAAGCTGTGATGCTTTGTAAGCTGTGATGAGTTTGCAGCGGTCACCAGAGTGCCAGAGTACCTCCACCGATCTGATATTGATGACCGATCCTGAGGATAGGCCATCAATATTAAAATTCCAGAAGGCAGTAATTAATAGGAAGGCAGTAGAAATCTCATAGACAGCAATAGTATACTATTTTTTATACAATAAACCACATTTTTGTAACCAGTTCCTTTTTTGGTTGTCTGATGAAAGGTGAAGGGAAATAACTTGTCACTGTCAGTTAACGAGAAGCCAAGAGCATATTTCTGGAAGAGTAATGCAGCGTACGATACCATTCCAAGCAAATGAAAAAATCAGGTCACCTAATTATGTAACTAGATATCATTCTGAAATGAAGCTGTATGATACTGGTTTTTTTTTTTAACCATGAAAACAAAAGTGTATGTGTGTATACGTACTAGAAACTAGATCATGATGGAACATGATTTGCATATGGCCAGATCACACAACTGCTACGGGACCTGGGGAGATGGGGGTCCAGCACTGAAATACTACTCCCATTCACAGCATACTGTAGAGTCACTGCATTTTCCATCAGCTGCCATTAGGGAGAGTTCAGTACACAGAGATTCTTCACCTTCCAATGATAAATTCCTATGCAGTGAGCTCTCCCTAGTGGTGGCTGCAGGCAGTCAGTTTTGTAATACACTATGTGAAGCGAAGCAGTTTTATCTATGTATTATACCAGTTGTCTGGTGTAAGTTAATTGTGAAATATGGTGTTCAGAATGAGCACCATATTTGTAGAAGCACCTATTCCACATTACATATATAGAAGATGGATAGTCGGTGAGGCCAAAGATTAGTTGTTTTTTTTACATGTTTATTAAAAACAACAAATTGTAAGTTCATCAGAAGTTCATCAAAATTCTAAGTCATGCTTTAGATTTTGGCTGAGAGCGTTGATTGGACAGGGTAGCCCATACCAGTGGTGTAGACCACGCAGCTACTATGGGGTCCATGGAGGAGGGGGACCTATGGCTGACAAATTTCCCCGCCCCCTAATTACATTTAATACAGGCTCCCATTCAGAGTATTGTGTAGTTCCCAGTTTAGGAAGTTGCACCCATCATCATGGGTCCTTCAACCGCTGACAGCGCTTAGAAGAACTGCATGAGAAGATTGACTCTTGAATGGAGAGGGTAAAAGGAGCCCCACGCCGTTTTTTCTCCATATGCCCCCTACAGGGGCGTAGCGTGGGGGGGGCCAGGGGGGCCGTTGCCCCGGGCGCCAAACTGCAGGGGGGGCGCTCCGGCGCCGGCTGAAAGATTTTATATTGTAAGTTTTTTTCAGGTTGCGGCATGCGGCGCAACGGCCGGCCAGAGTCTGAGGCAGAGAGCTCAGCTGTTTAGTGCGTGCGCCCGCCCGGCCCTGATGCAGATGATTCATTTGTGCGGTCGCGGTGGGCGGGCGCACTACTGGTTAACTGAACAGTTCACTAGCTAGACTAATTAACATACATCATGATTGGCGGCTGGCGCCGCCTCCTTCTCCTCGCCGCCTCCTTCTCCTAGTGCTAGTGGCAATCATTAGGCTGGCCGCTGGCCTGGCTCCCTCCGGCTCCGCCCACTTTCCAGGCGGGAAACACAGTGCGGAGCGCGGGAGCCAGAGCCAGCAGAGGATTGCCAGGAGGCGGCGCCGCGGCAGAAGAGACTGAGTCAGTCGGAGTCTGTTATATGGACTTGGGGGGGCTTTTTGCAGGGGCTGAAGGGAGGAGGAATAATCATTGTACACTGGAGACTGTTAGAGGGGTCTGAAGAGAGGGGGGTGAAGTGATATTATTTACATGGGACTGTATGCTGAAGAGGCTAAAGGCAGAGAGAGTGATGTATTTTACATGGGACTGTATGCTGGAGGGGCTGAAGGCAGGAGAGGTGATATTATTTTACATGGGGACTGTATGCTGGAAGGGCTGAAGGCCGGGGAAGGTTTGAATTTTACATGGGACTGTATTTTGGAGGGGCTGAAGGCGGGGCGTGATGTATTTTACATGGGACTGTATGCTGAAGGAGCTCTAGGCAGGCAGCGAAGAGAGGAAGGGTGATATTATTTACATGGGACTGTATGTTGGAGGGGCTGAAGGCAAGGAGTGATGTATTTTACATGGGACTGTATGCTGGAGGGGCTGAAGAGCGCCATAATTATTACTATTCGGGTCCATTCACACGTCCGTAGTGTTTTGCGGATCCGCAATACACCCGGCCGGCACCCCCATAGAACAGCCTATTTTTGTCCACAGCTGCGGACAAGAATAGCACATGTTCTATTTTTTTCCAGAGCCACGGACCGGAAGTTCGGCAGGCCGCTCCGGAAATGCGGATGCGAAGAGCACACTGTGTGCTTTCCGCATCCATTCCGACCCCATAGAGAATGCATGGGCCCGCACCCATTCCACACAATTGCGGAATGGATGCAGACACATTTTGCGGACGTGTGAATGGAGCCTAATACAGAGGGGGCCATTATAATATTAAAGGGAACCTGTCACCAGGATTTTGTGCATAGAGCTGGGGACATGGGCTGCTAGATGGCCACTAGCACATCTGCAATACCCAGTCCCCATAGCTCTCTGCGCTTTTATTGTGTTAAAAAACAGTTTTGATCCATATGCAAATGACCGGATATGAGTCCTGTATCCGGAGATGAGTCAAGCGGAAAGGAGCCCAGCACCGCCCCGCGTCCTCCGAATCTCCTCCTTGCTGGCTGACGTCACAGAGCTGGAGCGCCGAAATCTCGCGATGCGCGAGCTAGCGCATGCGTAGTTCGTTCCCTGTGCTGATGCCAGTACAGGGAATGAACATGATGCCGACACTGCGCATGCGCTAGCTCGCGCATCACGCGATTTCGGCGCTCCAGCTCTGTGACGTCAGCCAGCAAGGAGGAGATTCGGAGGACGCGGGGCGGTGCTGGACTCCTTTCCGCTTGACTCATCTCCGGATACAGGACTCATATCCGGTCATTTGCATAAGGATCAAAACTGTTTTTTAACACAATAAAAGCGCAGAGAGCTATGGGGACTGGGTATTGCAGATGTGCTAGTGGCCATCTAGCAGCCCATGTCCCCAGCTCTATGCACAAAATCCTGGTGACAGGTTCCCTTTAAGAATAATAATAACACAGAGGGGCCAGTATATATTATAATTACACAGAGGGCATTATACTTCTGGGCACTACGGGTGGAGGGGAGGTCTGTTATCTGAGGATGATAGTAAAGTGAGAAATCTAACCATTTTTCTGTGAAACTCTGCAGAGTCGCGGCTGAAAGAAGGTATCATGGCGGTCTTATGTCCGAATCAAGACGTTGAGGAAGGTCTACATGACAGGAGATGTCACTGGAGGTAACAGGTATGTGCTGCTGTACTCTACTGTATAGTGTGTACCATTATATGTAATGCCCATCCACATATCTGTTTAGGGGGGGGGGGGGTGGCTATAGGATTTGGCCCACACTGCCAAAGCCTGCCCCCAGACTTAAGGTCACACTGTACGTGTTCTGAATTCTGGGGCCTCACACCCATCTACTACATTATCTGTACTCACAGAGTTACCACTGTGTTATCTGTGGTATTACATAGGACTGCAGGTGACATCTGCTACATTATCTGTACTCAGTTATCACTTTGTTATCTGTGGCGTTTCATAGGACTGTAGGTGACATGTACTGCATTATTTGTAAAAAGGGGCGTGTTCACAGGTTGGGGGGGGGGGGGCGCAATACTTGGCTTGCCCCGGGCGCTGGCAACCCACGCTACGCCACTGGCCCCCTATTCCTTTTTTTTACTCAGAAGTAGTATCTCATGCCTGATTCATTTTCATACCTCAAAATTACCACAAGTTCCCTTCTTTGTGCCCAACACTTGGATGGGCACAGAATCTTCCAGAAAGACCAAGGAAGAACAACAAACTTCTCTGAGCAGGTGTGTGTGTAGTGCCATTAGCTAATGCTCTCTGGTATGTGGCCTTGAATCTGAATCTAAGTTAAAAGTTTAGAAGCAGTAGAAGCAAATATGCTAAACTTAACCCCTCCGTACAGTAACTGAATAAATAAAAAACAAGCTAGTGCCATTAAACCACCACATGCACCAAAAAAGTGTCTGGTCATTAAAATGTAACTGTTGTTTCAGCAGGAGCGTAGAGAGTAGGGCATGTGTCACGGGCGCAGAGGATTGAGGGGGTGTCCAGGCATTTGAATGAGATGGTGAAGCAGAGCTCCTGGCTCTCCCCAGCAGGCCACACATCACGATGCTGGGCTGTGTGGAAGGAATATACAGTAGCCGGGAATCAGCCCGTGCTCCTTCTAACAGCAGGAGCAATGTGTGACCGCATTGTGCTGCTGGGGAAACAAGTGCCTGCTGGGAAAAATGGTGGGCGCCAGGGCCGGCCTTAGGTGTTCAGGCGCCCTATGTGAGCTAACCTTGTGGCGCTAAAAAAAAAAAAAAAAATAATATTGTATGGCACAGTGTATGCTATATGTGTATAACAAACATATTTCACATGAAAACTTACAGTTACTTGGCTTGGCCCTTGGGGATCTCGGACGCCACTTCCACATTTTGGCCGGGGGCTCGGTGGAGCTGATGAGGTGTTTTATCCTAATGAGAAATATTTCATAATAAGTATTTGGAGAAGGGGCAGAGGGATAGCAGAGCAGGGAGAGGCTGGTGCTGCTACTAGGGGGGTCATACCATGGGGGAGTAATAAAGCCCACCATAATGCCCCCCCCCCCAGTAGTAATAATTCTCCTTATAATGTGACAGTGTGAAAAATACCCCATTGTAATGCCCCCATTTGAGCTAATGTCCTCATAGTGCCCCCATAATGTGCCAGTATAAAATACCCCTATATAGTGTAGTGCCCCTAGTAAATGACCCCATAGTGCTCCACACCCTCCTTCCTCCTAGTGCCCCCCATAATGTACCAGTATAAAATGCTCCAGTAGATACTCTCAGTGTCCCCCATAATTTGCAAGTATAAAATACCCCTTCTTAGTGCCCCCCGTAGATGACCCCATAGTACTCCTCTCCCCCCTTCCCCATAGTACCCACCATGTGTCCCAGTATAAAATTGTACTGTACAGAGAGCCCATATAAAATACCCCTTCTTTGTGGCCTCAGTAGATGCCCCTATAGTGCCCCCAATCATGTGCCAGTATTAACAGCCCCCCCCGTGCCAGTAATAATAGCCCCCTATGCCAGTAATAGCAGCCCCCCTGTGCCAGTAATAGCAGCCCCCAGTAATAACAGCCCCCCTGTGCCAGTAATAGCAGCCCCCAGTAATAACAGCCCCCCTGTGCCAGTAATAACAGCCCCTCTGTGCCAGTAATAACAGCCCCCAGTAATAAGAGACCCTCTGTGCCAGTAATAACAGCCCCCAGTAATAAGAGCCCCTCTGTGTCAGTAATAACAGCCCCCAGTAATAAGAGCCCCTCTGTGTCAGTAATAACAGCCCCCAGTAATAAGATCCCCTCTGTGTCAGTAATAACAGCCCCCAGTAATAACATCCCCTCTGTGCCAGTAATAACAGCCCCCACTAATAAGAGCCCCTCTGTGCCAGTAATAACAGCCCCCAGTAATAAGAGCCCCTCTGTGTCAGTAATAACAGCCCCCCCTTTGCCAGTAATAACAGCCCCCCTTTGCCAGTAATAACAGCCCCCCCTTTGCCAGTAATAACAGCCCCCGCCAGTAAAAGTATTGTACATAATAAAAAAATTAAAAAAAACACATACTTACCTCCATACTTACCCATACTTACCCACGCTGTATGGCTCAGGCGCCGGCCTCTGATAGGCTGCAGGCACTAGGCCGGCAGCCTATCAGAGGAAGGGAAAGGGACACGCCTCTCCCTCCCCTACCGCAGCACAGGCAGGCATCTGTATCGCTGTCCTGAGGACGGCGATACAGATGACTGGAGATGAGCGCTGCCACAATGGAAGCACTCATCTCCCTGTGCCCAGCCGCTGCCAGCCCGCCCCAAGGGAGAACACAAGTGCCGCCTCACCTGCCGCATATTACACTGCGAGCTGTCGGCCGCCCAGCGCCCCTGTTGCTATGGCGCCCTGTGCGGCCGCACAGCCCGCACACCCCAAAGACCGGGCCTGGTGGGCGCCATACTAAATCTTTGCCTCAGGTGCAGGAAAGCCTAGCTATACCTCTGGTTTCAGTATATTTTTAGTATAGTGTAGGGACAGTGGTGTTAGACATTTCTGTAATATACTTAATTAGGGATAGATCCTTTTTTGTACTGGAAAACAGGGTTTAAAGAGTATGTGAGATGAGGAAACAGTTCTCATTGTTTGAACACTGTTTGTATGGATTACATTAAATGTTCTGGGCTGATGTTCTTCTGTTTGGCCACAAGATGCCTGTTTCCTAGGCACAGCTGACTGACTGCATATCACGGACAAAATGGAGGCGCTAAAACTAATGTGCTTTATTAATACTAGTTAAAAACAGAGAAATGTATAACAATTATCACTCATATAAAACCACACCTTCAAGGTTGCCTGATAATCCTATTGGGTCTAGTGATTTTTCGCCCAAATCGGATAATTAAAGTGGATTTCTAAACAAAACTGGGTAGATGGTGTCTGTAGGTAAGTATGAGAGCACCTGGTGGCAAGTAACCAAACTTTCTGGAGTATGACCAGCTAACAAAAACTGACCCCTTTATAAAAAGGTACCCACAGGATGGTTATTTGTATCAACAACCAAGCAAACAAATCAAAGCGGCTCTCAAAACTAACTAACTAAACTAAAGCTCCCACATGCTGCGTCACAGGGCTCGATGCGTTTCATCAGAGAATCATCAGTAGCGAGTCTAGAGAAAAACTAAACAGCATGTAGTAGAAACATACGCTGCCACACTGCCACACAGCTGACTGACTGCATATATATTTCCATATTCATGAGAGGTGTGGTTTTCAGAGCATGGAGAAGAAGAGGAGGCAGCCATCTTAAGGAGCAGAAACTGAAGAGCTGTGTGAGCAGAGAAGCTAACGGCATCCAGGTGTGAGAGCATCCTTCAGTAACCAGACCTGCAGCTAAGTAAAGCTGATCATGTCCAAGACCTTGATCTTGTCCAGAGGAAGGAAGATCGCTGCCAGGAACGCTGATGAGAGCAGAGGAACAAAGCAATATACACTGCGGTACCGCATGCTTGTTGGAGAGACATTTGTTCTGTTCAGAGTCACCAGTGGATGCAAAGCAGACCCAGGTCGGTAAGATCATGCACGCACCTCATTACAGTGTTGGCGCCTAGAGACTGAGACCAGGCCTGTAGTTAGTTAGGGTCTATGTTTGTGTCAGGCCACAGGTGTTAATACTGTTCATTGCAAGGACTCCATATCTTAAAGAGACATTTCACATTGGAGAGCTGATAAAATTCCCACAAACTCAAGCCAGGCTGGTATTTTGCTCAGAAGGAATACTCAGCCACGTGCTACAGGACCAGTTATGGTAGGGGCAATACAGTAGATCTGTGTAAGATTGTAAGCTGTTGTCCTGCACCGCAGGCTAGCCCATACAGAACACCCATACAGTGATTCATTTTTTTTTTTTAGGGTAATAACAGGTAAGGTGTGGCAGTCTAGTTGTGGCCTCCAGTCAGTAAATTACAGCATTTTCCGCCTGCATCCATCGTAGGGCGCTGTGCTGTGCAGCACAAGGGTCTCAGCCTTTGGGCTGAGTGTATGTAAATGTATCTTATGTTCCCAGCATTTGTGGCTGTGTTCATTACATTTTTTGTGAAATTCTGTTTTGGCAAAACTAGTGTTAGATTTGCTTTTCTCGTTCATGACTTCGCTGTATCCTGGGGAGCCCACCGGTACATGGCTTACAAGTCTTCTTAGCAAAGCTCTGAGGGTTACTAAGGAGAGTCTATTTTCAGTCTTCAGCTCTACTGAGCCCACCTGTTGTCACTACCCTAGTCTCTGACTATGTATATGTTCCCTATCACTGCCCACACCACCCTGCCTATCTGACTTGTTGCACACAGGTGTCTTCATCGCTCAATAGAACACTGAAGACAGACTCTTATTAGAAATGCTCAGTTACAGCTTTGACAAGATGAATCTTTACACTCTATTTTCTAGTACAAATAAACATTGTACCCTCATAAATGACATAAAATGTTTAAGATCACTGTCCTACACTATATTAAAAATAAACTGAAACCACATTTATAATTTCAGGCACTTTAAGGTGTGGTCATTTGCCAAAGTTAGAAAGTGTTATAGTGCTTTTGCTAAGGAACAGCAAATCGACCAACAGAATAATTTGTCACTTCCTCCTTGGCATATGCCTCTGTTGTTTAATGTCTTTGAAGACTTTTGAGGTTTTGAAAATTATTATAGGGAGTAGATATAAATATATTGCTATCGTGCTCCTATAACTAAATTCCAACAGTGCTGCAGTAGCGCAGCAGTACCGCACCTACTGCAAAAGAAATGTTTAACACAATAATGTTAAAAACAGTTGCTACCACGCTAGCTGTCAGCATCAATACAACACTACCTCTTCCCACTATACTACACCAACTATGGGCATTTCACCCTAAACCACCCCTAAATGCAATAGCTATATATTCCATATGCGCATAAATATATGAACATGTAGTGCTCCTACCTATAGTTGTAAGTAGTGGGTCTTGGTTTGCTCTTCCTATTGGACTGGTAGTGAATTACTGTAGGTGGGGTTGTGAATGTTCATCCTTTGTAGTCCATCATATAGTTTTAGTCTATGCAATGTTAGACGAGGCCTTCTTGGAGCTTGCTCTGGCCTGTAGCACTGCTCCATGTACTCATATCCTCTCTCAGAATGAGTACTCAGTGATATCACTGTAAAGTTATGGATACCTTCCAGGACTAAAAAGCAAGATCCTATGCACTTCATCAGGGATTGGAAAGAGAAGATTTCCTTCATCAGGGAAATGCAGGAATGGGAGATGCTTTGTTGGTTTTTCAGTTGGGTGATGGTTATCTGAGTTGCCAAGAATCCCATGTATTTTCCCTCTCACAGTGCCCTGGAAGAAGCTGTGAGAGTAAAGCCCTGGGTCCAGCAAGTAGCTTGGTGTACCACAGATTTTATTTCTAAATGAGCTCAAACTATTTTTAACTTTTGTAAATGTGCTGCAAGCCCAGGAGGAGCAGAGGATGAGAGTAGTAGTGAATCTGGCTGTAACAGTCAATCACAGTGCCAGTTCTCACACCAAAGCTCCCTAGTGCCAGGGCAGTGAAAGTAGGGTGCACCCTTTCTTCCCTTGGTTCATCCCCTGATGTTGGAACTCCTGCCTGATGGTAGTTGGAGTGCCCAGGATGTTATAGGTTGGGTTTTTTGGTGCAAGGCAGGAGGGGTAGGGTGCAATGGCTGGCGTATGGTGCAGGAGTCAGTAACCAATCCAGGTGTAGATAATAAACATTTCTCTTTCCTAAAATGCAGAATGGGAGCTGTAGTACATCCAACAGTATCAAAACACAGTTCCAAATAGTCCATATTGCAAAGCTTGACAGACAGTAATATATGGATTTGAGCAAGGATGGGAATTTTAGTACTCTTTTTTTCCTCTGCAGAATATATGATGGGCAATATTAGTCTTGTAGTCTGTAGCAGCCTTAAACAAAAAAATACCTTACTGACTGACTCCAATCCTCGCCCATGCAGATTGTAGACCTTCTGGATTCTTTCCTTTATCCACCTCACTTTCTTCTGTACTGCAGAAATGGTGAGGTCTTTCACTTAATAGATAATCCTTCAGAAAAGGTGATTCTCTGGAACTTTCGGCTAGTTCTGCGAGGAGTAGAGCACATGTGGCTTCTCATACTTCCTCAACTCTAGACTAGACTAGACTGAGCTGGGGAGGACGTAAGCCCACACCTAGCTTCTTGCAGAGAATGAGTCACGGTTTGAAACCTCTTGTCAGATGTAATGGTATATTACAATTAGCGCTGCAACCATTAATCGACTTTATCAATAATATTCGATAACGGGATTCGATGTCGACGAATCCAGTTATCGAATAATCGCCGATTCGTTGCTATGGGGGGGGGGGGGGTTTACTTTAAATCAGTGCATCTTTATTTTACCTTACAATGAAGCTCCAGCAACAGACAGAGCGGACAGCGGCGTAACGTCACTTACTCATGTGACGCGCCTGCTCCGCCTCCTTTATTCATAAAGTCACACTGCCGCCCGCTCTGCCTGTTACATTGTAAGGTAATAAAGATGCGTTGAGTAAAAGTTACTGCCAGAATAGTCTGCTGTGAGCAACGGGGCCGGGGCTGTTATGGGGAGGGGGATCTGTGTATGGCACTGTTATGGGGAAGGGGATCTGTGCACTGTTATTGGGAAGGGGATCTGTGCACTGTTATGGGGAGGGGGATCTGTGGATGACACATATAGCATAAGATGCTATATAGCGTCATCTATAGATCCCCCATATCAGTGTCATCCACAGATCCCCCCTACCCATAACAGTGCCATCCATAGATCCCCCTCCCCATAACAGTGCCATCCACAGATCCCCCTCCCCATAACAGTGCACAGATCCCCCTACCCATAACAGTGCCATCCACAGATCCCCTATAACAGTGCTATCCACAGATCCCCATAACAGTGCCATCCACAGATCCCCCATAACAGCGCCATCCACAGATCCCCCCATAACAGCGCCATCCACAGATCCCCCCATAACAGCGCCATCCACAGATCCCCCCATAATAGTGTCATCCACAGATCCCCCCATAACAGCGCCATCCACAGATCCCCCATAATAGTGTCATCCACAGATCCTCCATAACAGTGCCATCCACAATTTGTTTTAATATGGCCTTTGAACATAATTTTTCAAGTTAAATCATTTAACCCTCTTTGTTTTGTAATTTTGGTGTTTTTCCCCGATTAATCGATTAAATTATCGACAACTAATCGATTATTCAAATAATCATTAGTTGCAGCCCTAATTACAATGCATTAACATATGCAATAGTATTAAATAACAAAACAATTTGCAAGCACCCTGGTCTTGGGAACTGCATCTGCAACAAAAACAGAATCAGTTTAAAAGTTTCTCAGACCTTACACTAGATTACTTTTATCACTTCTAGTAGGGGTGTGGGGAAGATTCTTCAGAGTTTTGTCCTCTGTGGCCCTACAGATCTTAATCTGCTCCTATAAGACTAACAACAAAAAGATCTATGGACTTAATGTGAATGCAACTTGGAGGTTTTTCTAGCTTTTGTATTTGATATCGTTGTTTGAGTGGTGAGGAAATGTTTAGAATTTTTAAAGGGGTTGCCCAGCTTATGTTAAGTGATTGCTCAAAAAAAAAAAAGTATCAGAAATTGCCAAATAACCCTCAACCATTAAAGGGGTTGTCCCACTTTGCTTTTTTAATCTTATCAGCAGTAGATGTCCTGATAACTTCCTGGTTCTCAGGCAGTTGAGTGAAGGCCACGCCTCCTCATGACTCACCCTGCGTGCTCGTTCATGTGTATGAGGTCATCCACATGGAGCCGTATGTGAGGTCCCCCCCCCCCCCCCCCAGTATAATAAACATTGAGTGCGGCCCCCCCCCCCAGTATAATATACATTTAGTGCGCCCCCCCCCCAGTATAATATACATTCAGTGCGGCCGCCCCCCCCCAGTATAATATACATTCAGTGCGGCCACCCCCCCCCCCCAGTATAATATACATTCAGTGCGGCCACCCCCCCCCCAGTATAATATACATTCAGTGCGGCCACCCCCCCCCCCCCAGTATAATATACATTCAGTGCGGCCACCCCCCCCAGTATAATATACATTCAGTGCGGACCCCCCCAGTATAATATACATTGGTGGCGCAGTGGGAAGTGCCAATGAGGGTTAAAAAAATAAATAAAAAATTAACTCACCTCCTCCAATTGTTCGCGCAGTGGCCGGTCTCCTGTTCTATCTTTAGGACCTGTGAAAGGACCTTTGGTGACATCACTGTGGTCATCACATGGTACATCATATGATCCATCACCATGGTAATGGACCATGTGATTAGCTCAGTGACGTCACCAAAGGTCCTTTCACAGGTCCTAAAGATAGAACAGGAGACCGGCAGCTGCGCGAACAATTGGAGGAGGTGAGTTAATTTTTTATTTATTTTTTTAACCCTCATTGGCACTTCCCACTGCGCCACCAATGTATATTATACTGGGGGGGTCCGCACTGAATGTATATTATACTGGGGGGGGGTGGCCGCACTGAATGTATATTATACTGGGGGGGGGTGGCCGCACTGAATGTATATTATACTGGGGGGGGGTGGCCGCACTGAATGTATATTATACTGGGGGGGGGGGGGTGGCCGCACTGAATGTATATTATACTGGGGGGGGGGGGGGGGGCGCACTGCGCCACCAATGTTAATACAAATGCAGGAGGTGGGTGCCGGAGTGAAATAGCCGGCACCCGACCTCTATGATAGGGGGCTGCGATCATCGGCAGTTAACCCCTAAGGTCCCGCTCCCTGTCATAGAGGTCGGGTGCCGGCTATTTGATTCTGGCACCCGCCTGCTGTATTTGCGCATGCGCGGGCGTGCGCGTACTTGTAGGAATGGAGAGGCGGCCCGAGTACTTGTTCAGCCGTTGTGCGCAGGCGCGGCACAGCGATGCGGCCGGACGAAAGAGGCCGTATCCATGGGATACAGAAAACAACAAAGGAATCGCTTTACATGATTTTTTGAAAGAAAGGTAGCTTTTGGATAATAACATGGATAGGAAGATATGTTGTGTGGGGGTAAATAGATTAGATAAAACCTATTTTATGAAGTGGGACAACCCCTTTAAGTTGATTATAAGGGGAGCACTATATTCACTCTAAATGTGTATCACTCTTCTAGCAGTGATACATTGGGGAACATTTACTAGACACAGTTTTCAGTCACAACCAAGTAAAATATATAGTGTGCACCACATTTATTACCTTGACAGTAAGAAACTGCAAAAACATTTCCATAAGGAGTTTTCGAATAAAGGTATGAGAATGGGAGTGGTAATGGCTCTGATGAAGTGTTCTGTCACTCCCTCAGGCCGTTGCTCCATGGAGATCAGTATTGTGGAAATGTAGTAATCAAGAATTAAATGTAACAAAGTCGTTTTACTAAGTGCAATGTACGACTTCAAATACATTTTAATAGCAGCACATTTTGAGTGGCACAAGGATTATGGAGGCAGGTTTTATGACGTAAAGTCATGATTTTATTAAAGACACGGAGGCGAGTATTGCTATCTCTTTCTTTACTAGATTAAACAGCAGCAAAGAAAAAATAGCTGTAGAGATCCCTCCAGGATGAGAGGATGTTGAAGACCCAAAGGATCCAGTAAGAGGTCCGGAAACAATGGGAGAAGTAATGGGCACTGAACCAGGACTTCCAACAGTTGAGGAAACCAAGATTGTGTGGTCCAGAACGGGACAATCAGGACTAGTTCGGCCCTCTGTTGGCGAATCTGAGCCAGGACACTGGGAATCAGGGCAAATGGTGGGAAGGCATACATCAGGTGACCCGACCAGTCTTGCAACAGGGCGTCTATTGCCTCCGCGTCCGGATCTGGACGCCAGCTGTAGAAACGGAGCAGCTGAGAATTCAAGCGGGACCCAAAAAGGTCCAAATAAAAGGGTCCCCAAAGGGAGGATATAGAAGCAAACACCGTCGAGTCTAGCTTCCAATCGCTGGAATCGGAAAGAAAACGCGAACTCCAGTCCGCGTGAGTGTTGTGGAGACCGGGTAGGTATTCTGCAACTACGGTGATGTCCCTGGAAAGGCAGAAGGTCCAAAAATCCCGAGCCAGCCGGGACAGGGTCGATGAGTGCGTGCCTCCCATGGCGTGGACATAACGGACGGCCGACACGTTGTCCATCCGTAGTCTGATGCAGGTTCCGGTCAATCCATTCGCAAAAAAAACTGCGAATTGCGAAGGTGCCCGCGAGCAACTCCAGGCCGTTGATGTGTAAGGCAGATTCCTCCGCAGACCAGCGTCCTCCAGTGGTCACTCCGTCGCAGTAGGCTCCCCATCTCAGAAGGCTGGCATCCGAATCGACTGTAAAATCCGGACGAGAGGCGAAAATAGCTTTGCCGTTCCAGACCTCCAAATTGCCAATCCACCAAGTTAACTCGTTCCTGGTTGCCACGTCCAAGGTGATCAGGTCCGAATACGAAAGGCCTGCCAGAAGGTGTGAGTTCTTGAGGCGTTGCATGGCCCGGTATTGCAGGGGAGCAGGAAAAACTGCCTGGATAGAGGCCGAAAGGAGGCCGATGACACGGGCCAGTTGACGCAGGGAGACCTGCGGGAGAGATAGAGTCCGGTAAAGCTCCTTGCGAATCGCCTGGAACTTGGAAGATGGGAGACTGAGAGTTTCTGTAATGGAATTGATGGAAAAACCCAAAAATTCCATCTCCTGACCCGGAGTGAGACAGGATTTCTCCAGATTGAGCAGGAAACCTAGACAGGACAGGAGGTCCATAGTCCAACCTAAATGCGTCAGAAGGGTAGCTCGGTCCAGAGCCATGAGAAGGATATCGTCGAAATAGACGATGAGACGGATCCCTTGACTGCAAAGGTAGGAGACAACCGGGCGCAATAATTTTGTAAAGGCCCAAGGAGCTGAAGAAAGACCGAATGGGAGACAAGTAAATCTCCATGTCTCCTTGCCCCATCGTAATTGAAGGAGGTCCCTGGAAACCTCGGACACTGGGACTGTCAGGTAGGCGTCCTTCAGATCTAACTTTACCATCCAATCGCCGTGAAGGAGCATGTCTCTCAAGAGGTGAATACCCTCCATTTTGAAATGGCGGTAACGGACGAAAGCGTTTAGTGGCCGGAGATTGATAACAGGGCGCATTTAGCCCCCTTTTTTGGCCACAAGAAACATATTGCTGAGCACTCCCAGGGAGGAAGATGGGGCCGGCTCTATGGCGCCCTTCCGGAATAGGGCTAATAATTCCTTGTGCAAAAGAAGGAGTTTTGGAGCAGGAAGGTGGTAAGGTTCTGGAGGGGGAATGTAGATCTGAGATCTGGTTAGCTCTATTCGGAAACCTAGCACAGTAGAGAGAACCCATGGGTCCGAGGTAATTGTAGCCCAAACGTGGGAAAAAAGACGGAGTCTTCCCCCTACCCAGGTAACTGAAGAAAGGGATGGGGTTGGTAGACTTACCGAATGGACGTCTTGAAGCTGGGAAACCTCTGGAGCCTCTGGATCTCCAAGCCGGGCCATGAGAGGGGAAGAAGGTAGACGGCTGTCTGGATTCCTGATTGGAGTTTCGGTACATGAAGGAGCCTCGACCCGAACCACGGGTCTGGAAAGATGAACGGCCGGACAGGCGGCCCCTAGAGCTGCCGGCCCTGGTGGAGACCCGACCTTGAAAAATGTGTCTCATAGACGTTTGAGCCTTATCCAAGGCCGTAAAGGCCCCAACAAAATGGGAGAGATCTTTTATAAAATAATCTCCAAAAAGGAGGCCTTTAGCATCCTTGCCTGCTTCTGTTAATGCCAAATTCGAGAGTTTTGGCTCAATTTTAAACAATATGGCTTTACGTCTCTCAATAGAGAGGGACGTATTGATATTTCCAGTGATACATACTGCACGCTGGACCCAACCTCGTAGCTCTTCTGGGTCAACCAGCGTGTTTTGAGCTTTAGCGGACTCAGCCAGCTCAAATATTTTAGTCAGGGGGCCTAAAATATCTTGTCTTGACAGGCTTTTAGAGCAGATTCAAGCCCTCTGCGGGGATTCCATCCTGACTTCGTTAAATATTGGGACATCTTCGGGTCCACAATAGGGGTCTCACAGACCTTATTGGGAACAATTGGCCTGGGGCATTCAGCCCGTAACATTTTGAGTGGCACAAGGATTATGGAGGCAGGTTTTATGACGTAAAGTCATGATTTTATTAAAGACACGGAGGCGAGTATTGCTATCTCTTTCTTTACTAGATTAAACAGCAGCAAAGAAAAAATACAAGTCAAACAAGTTGCCATGGCAACAGAACCCTCCCCCATATGACCCAGTATAATAGGTCTGGACCCCGAACACTCCTCCTCTTTCTTTGATGGTGATTCCGCAATAGAAGAACTGAACAATCCAACTTGAAGAAAAGTTCCAGCTGAAAAAAGGAAAAACTTAAGACGAAATCCTCATGGAACCGGATTCGCAGAGCTGGAAAACGAAAAGGTAGACGCTGTAGTCAGCCGTTGTAGCGTAATAGGTAAGTTCATCCTGAGAAAGAAAAAACTGAAAAACAAAGGGTAATCGACCTTTTAAGGAAGAAGGACAAAGCTATTAGCAAGATTTTCTGCATCAAGGGAACATTCAAATACAGTACAAGACTTAAAAGACATAGCATAATGAAGGTATCAATCTCAGAAGTAAAATGACAACAGAATAAATCAGGGAGGGAAGGGAGGGGCAATACTCGCCTCCGTGTCTTTAATAAAATCATGATTTTACGTCATAAAATAGGAAAATCATGCAATTTTATTACATGACACGGAGGCTCATATTGCGAGTTTAAAGCTGGGAAACAACTGAAGTAAAAACATGAGAAGAAGGACGAAAATAGATCTCACGGAATGTAGAAACCTGGGACCAGTCCGCAAGACGCATAATGTCCTCCAATCGTGCTCCAGCGACTGCCATGGAAGTTGCAGCAGCACACCTGGTGGAATGTGCGGTGAATACCGCGGTATCAACTCCCGCTTGGGACATAATCCATTTAACCCATCGGGCCAAGGTGACGCTGGTGACAGGTTGAAAAGGACGACGATAGGAAAAGGTGAGGACAAGAGGAGATACAATGAGAAGAAGTGCGAGACTCATACTCTCTCAGACAAGCGACCGGGCATAGAGACGGAGAATCCGGGAAACATGGGTAAGTCACTGAACGAATATTGGTCTTGGTGCGACGGGTGATATTAAATACCACACCATCCGGAGTAAAAGAACGAGCGTCGTAGTCCAAGGCCCTGACATCCGAGACTCTCTTACAAGAGACTAGACAAAAAAAGGGAGACCAATTTAGCGGAAAGCTGACGCAAGGAAAGTTCTGAGTTGGGCGGCCAGGATGAAAAAAGAGAAAGGACAGAAGAAACGTCCCAAGTGGAAGAAAAACGTGGTCTAGGAGGACGCGAAAGTCGAGAGCCTCTAAGACGACATACCAAGGGATGTTGACCCGCAGGAACCCCACTAAAACCTAGATGAGAGGCCGAAATTGCCGAACGATACAAATTGATCGTACGATAAGCCCTACCCTTGTCAAAAAGAGAATTCCAAAATCTCCGTTACAGGAGCTGATAAGGGATCCACGTTCCTAGCCATGCACCAGTCAACCCAAGATTTACAGGCCGCACGGTCCGTCTGGTTCCGGGAGCCCATGCGTCTTCCAAAAGACATCTAGTCCGAAATTGCAGCGACGTGCTAGGGTCCCCCGAGACCCTGCAGGTGAGGAGCTGTAGAGATCCCTCCAGGATGAGAGGATGTTGAAGACCCAAAGGATCCAGTAAGAGGTCCGGAAACAATGGGAGAAGTAATGGGCACTGAACCAGGACTTCCAACAGTTGAGGAAACCAAGATTGTGTGGTCCAGAACGGGACAATCAGGACTAGTTCGGCCCTCTGTTGGCGAATCTGAGCCAGGACACTGGGAATCAGGGCAAATGGTGGGAAGGCATACATCAGGTGACCCGACCAGTCTTGCAACAGGGCGTCTATTGCCTCCGCGTCCGGATCTGGACGCCAGCTGTAGAAACGGAGCAGCTGAGAATTCAAGCGGGACCCAAAAAGGTCCAAATAAAAGGGTCCCCAAAGGGAGGATATAGAAGCAAACACCGTCGAGTCTAGCTTCCAATCGCTGGAATCGGAAAGAAAACGCGAACTCCAGTCCGCGTGAGTGTTGTGGAGACCGGGTAGGTATTCTGCAACTACGGTGATGTCCCTGGAAAGGCAGAAGGTCCAAAAATCCCGAGCCAGCCGGGACAGGGTCGATGAGTGCGTGCCTCCCATGGCGTGGACATAACGGACGGCCGACACGTTGTCCATCCGTAGTCTGATGCAGGTTCCGGTCAATCCATTCGCAAAAAAAACTGCGAATTGCGAAGGTGCCCGCGAGCAACTCCAGGCCGTTGATGTGTAAGGCAGATTCCTCCGCAGACCAGCGTCCTCCAGTGGTCACTCCGTCGCAGTAGGCTCCCCATCTCAGAAGGCTGGCATCCGAATCGACTGTAAAATCCGGACGAGAGGCGAAAATAGCTTTGCCGTTCCAGACCTCCAAATTGCCAATCCACCAAGTTAACTCGTTCCTGGTTGCCACGTCCAAGGTGATCAGGTCCGAATACGAAAGGCCTGCCAGAAGGTGTGAGTTCTTGAGGCGTTGCATGGCCCGGTATTGCAGGGGAGCAGGAAAAACTGCCTGGATAGAGGCCGAAAGGAGGCCGATGACACGGGCCAGTTGACGCAGGGAGACCTGCGGGAGAGATAGAGTCCGGTAAAGCTCCTTGCGAATCGCCTGGAACTTGGAAGATGGGAGACTGAGAGTTTCTGTAATGGAATTGATGGAAAAACCCAAAAATTCCATCTCCTGACCCGGAGTGAGACAGGATTTCTCCAGATTGAGCAGGAAACCTAGACAGGACAGGAGGTCCATAGTCCAACCTAAATGCGTCAGAAGGGTAGCTCGGTCCAGAGCCATGAGAAGGATATCGTCGAAATAGACGATGAGACGGATCCCTTGACTGCAAAGGTAGGAGACAACCGGGCGCAATAATTTTGTAAAGGCCCAAGGAGCTGAAGAAAGACCGAATGGGAGACAAGTAAATCTCCATGTCTCCTTGCCCCATCGTAATTGAAGGAGGTCCCTGGAAACCTCGGACACTGGGACTGTCAGGTAGGCGTCCTTCAGATCTAACTTTACCATCCAATCGCCGTGAAGGAGCATGTCTCTCAAGAGGTGAATACCCTCCATTTTGAAATGGCGGTAACGGACGAAAGCGTTTAGTGGCCGGAGATTGATAACAGGGCGCATTTAGCCCCCTTTTTTGGCCACAAGAAACATATTGCTGAGCACTCCCAGGGAGGAAGATGGGGCCGGCTCTATGGCGCCCTTCCGGAATAGGGCTAATAATTCCTTGTGCAAAAGAAGGAGTTTTGGAGCAGGAAGGTGGTAAGGTTCTGGAGGGGGAATGTAGATCTGAGATCTGGTTAGCTCTATTCGGAAACCTAGCACAGTAGAGAGAACCCATGGGTCCGAGGTAATTGTAGCCCAAACGTGGGAAAAAAGACGGAGTCTTCCCCCTACCCAGGTAACTGAAGAAAGGGATGGGGTTGGTAGACTTACCGAATGGACGTCTTGAAGCTGGGAAACCTCTGGAGCCTCTGGATCTCCAAGCCGGGCCATGAGAGGGGAAGAAGGTAGACGGCTGTCTGGATTCCTGATTGGAGTTTCGGTACATGAAGGAGCCTCGACCCGAACCACGGGTCTGGAAAGATGAACGGCCGGACAGGCGGCCCCTAGAGCTGCCGGCCCTGGTGGAGACCCGACCTTGAAAAATGTGTCTCATAGACGTTTGAGCCTTATCCAAGGCCGTAAAGGCCCCAACAAAATGGGAGAGATCTTTTATAAAATAATCTCCAAAAAGGAGGCCTTTAGCATCCTTGCCTGCTTCTGTTAATGCCAAATTCGAGAGTTTTGGCTCAATTTTAAACAATATGGCTTTAAGTCTCTCAATAGAGAGGGACGTATTGATATTTCCAGTGATACATACTGCACGCTGGACCCAACCTCGTAGCTCTTCTGGGTCAACCAGCGTGTTTTGAGCTTTAGCGGACTCAGCCAGCTCAAATATTTTAGTCAGGGGGCCTAAAATATCTTGTCTTGACAGGCTTTTAGAGCAGATTCAAGCCCTCTGCGGGGATTCCATCCTGACTTCGTTAAATATTGGGACATCTTTGGGTCCACAATAGGGGTCTCACAGACCTTATTGGGAACAATTGGCCTGGGGCATTCAGCCCGTAACTTATTTCTAGCCTCTTTACTAAGAGGTTGGTGTACTCTCGCCTCCAAGTATTTGGCAACATGCTCTGAGGGGAGCCATTCTGCGGATCTGGGATGGTGAAGTGCATCCGGGTCAAAAAGCGGTTCTCCCGCTGGGTCTAGAATGGCCAAGGAGGGTTCCAAGGAACCGTCAGTATTAGAAGTAAGGGGTATGGCCGGGTTAGAAGAAGGACCGGGGGGTCCATATCCAGAGGGACTAAACCCTCCTCCTCTGCACCGTAAAAACGATCATCCTGTGCCTCCTCATCCGAATAATGATCGGAGTCATATTCAGGGTCATGTTGCGCTCTGGCGCATTTCCACTGCCTTTTCTGCCTGGCGGGCGTAGGCTCTTTTGCGCGAACGAGGCGCGCTATCTAGGGTGGCAGGTAACTCACCAACATTACTGGTTCTGGAGGCAGGTAAATCAGGGGCAGGTGCCCGAGAACTAAAGGGTGCAGGAATGGTGCTATCCTTAGAGGGCGGATTATGCGAAAGGAAAGCCTCAGAGATGGAGTGCGATATGGCCGAAGCCATGGACCCCATAGCGGATTGAATGGCCATAGCAACAGAGCGCTGAATCGCCAGCGCCTGATCATCAGACTGACCAGAGGCAGACTCCTGGGCCAGAGACAACTGCTCCAAGTCCCTAGGAGTGGGGGTGTGCTGATTGTGATCAGTCATGGTAAAGGCAATGAAGCTATAAATATGCCTGACTAAAATATGGCCTGGGACAGGATCAGAGCAAACAGTATATTGACGGGGCACTAATATATGTAAGGGCATCAGCGATAACAAACCTAGAGGCCAGCAGGAATCACTTAAGCAAAGAACCGAGCGCTATTGCAGGAAAAACCGTTCGCTCCGATATACAAGTGAGCGGTCACAAGCGAGATCTCGCGATGCTGGGAGCAAAGAAGCGCGAGATCTCGCGAGAACAGGGAAAAGAACGGCGCGAAGAATCCGAGAAGAAGCAGGAGAGGAGACAAGATAGGAATATGGCGGCCGAAGTCCCGCGAGACCACGGCCGCCGACGGGAGCGCACAGGAGAGTGAGCAGAAGGGAAGAGCGAACCTATAAAGTAAGAGGGAAAGGGGCGGGGGGGGCGGTAGATGGACTTAACCGAACCGAACCCTGTGGAACAAAAAAAAAAAACAGGGAAGACCCACCGAACAAATAGATATAACGAAACTAATATATATATATAGATATATACCTAAGGAAGAAATATATATACAGTAAACGTTATACACAGTAATGGAATAGAAAAATTGCCTAAATAAAATGAGAAGGGAAATAACGCCCTTAACAATATAAAGCCCCACAGATTAGCCCACACAAAGTACTTCTCTGTGGAAGCAGCAGCAAAGAAAGAGGACGAGTGTTCGGGGTCCAGACCTATTATACTGGGTCATATGGGGGAGGGTTCTGTTGCCATAGCAACTTGTTTGACTTGTATTTTTTCTTTGCTGCTGTTTAATCTAGTAAAGAAAGAGATAGCAATATGAGCCTCCGTGTCATGTAATAAAATTACCACTTAGGTTGTACTGGCCTAATATTGTTCTGGGTGATGGGTGTCTTAGCCGTAGTCCCTCACCTCACAGCAGTGTCTTCCAATGCTGATGTAGCTGTTTACTCTGCTAACTTCTCAGGGATCTATCTGAAGCATAATATAACTGTAATTCACTTTGGAGAATCATCTTTAGGAGCAGAAGCTCAGATGTGTTCTTCCTTCCTCCTCTGTCTCAACAGGAACTTCCCTCCTGGCAGGAAGCGGGACCAGCTCACTCCTACCAAGAGGGGAGGAATATGGTGGTTAGCATTATTCCTTGTTAACCTTTACAATACACACCTTACTGGTAATAATGGCCATTTGTGGTCGGGGCTATGCGTGAAAGAACCTACCTCTTCATTCACCTACAACAGAACTAAGCGGTCTGAGTTGTGCCATAACCGCTTCCGTCGAGAGTACACCTGAAAGAGGCCAAAAACCCAGCATGAAACACAAGACATGTATATTGCCATATTACCACGCCCAACTCTGAAAGGCACATGAAATTTGACTAACAGGGTTAGGAACAAGACGAGCGCCACCGGCTCAACTTACGGATAAAGTGTGCCGGGACTTGATTCCTGGAAGCGGCCGATGCTGCCCCTATCCTGAACGAATGTCCTGACACAGTGAGGGGGTCTAAACCCAAATTGACCGCCAGTATCCGCACATGCGCTATGAATTGGGAGGTGGACAAGGCTGCTGCCCCGAAGGGTAACAGAGGGGTGTTAGTGCCGCGATCGGCCAGTGCCCCTGACCATTCCTACACCTGAGAAAACAAAGTAATTCTGCTAAGCTAGGGCGTCAACCGCTACTATCTGCGCATCATGTACGAGGGAGCCACAGAACAGGAAATTGTGCACGAGCGACAACTGTACCAGACGCCTCATCAAGGACATGGCCAGTTGAGACCTGGATTTGCCACTGACCAGGATAGTCATGGTGGAGGAGCTATCTGAGGTAAAGAACCCGATGCGGCCTGTCCACTGGTCACCCCAAACCTAGGCTGCCGCCACCACGGGATCCAAATCCCTTGCCTTCGTTGACTGGGGAATTCCTGTGGCCTCGAACATCTCCCCTGGCCACGCCCCGTTCAGCCAATGGGAGCCAAAAATGCAGCGAAACCAGTGTCCACCCTGCTGCTGGAGAATATAACGGGGGAGTTGTGCGAGACTGCCGGCACAAACATAGACACGCCATTCCAATGACTCAACAAGTGGTCCCACATGCTCAAATCTGCTTGCGCCTGACTGTCCCGGAACATTGGACTATCCTGACAGGAAGCTTCTGATAGGAGTGGTAACAACCTAGCTACAAAAGACCTACCTTGAGGAATAACGCGCATCGCAAAATTTAGCATGCCTAACAACGATTGCAGTTCCACCTTCATGGTGACCCTACCAGTGGCGAAACTGTTTCTTGTTTTATTTTTTAATTAATTTATTTTTTTGCCTTTGTTTTTCTCTGTGAGAGACTCTAATGGCGAAGCCACGCGTGAGAGACCCTAGTGGCGGAGCCACGCGTGAGAGACCCTAGTGGCGGAGCCACGCGTGAGAGACCCTAGTGGCGGAGCCACGCGTGAGAGACCCTAGTGGCGGAGCCACGCGTGAGAGACCCTAGTGGCGGAGCCACGCGTGAGAGACCCTAGTGGCGGAGCCACGCGTGAGAGACCCTAGTGGCGGAGCCACGCGTGAGAGACTCTAGTGGCGGAGCCACGCGTTAGAGACTCTAGTGGCGGAGCCACGCGTGAGAGACTCTAGTGGCGGAGCCACGCGTGAGAGACTCTAGTGGCGGAGCCACGCGTGAGAGACTCTAGTGGCGGAGCCACGCGTGAGAGACTCTAGTGGCGGAGCCACGCGTGAGAGACTCTAGTGGCGGAGCTATGCGAGACTCTAATGGCGGCGTCATATGTGTAAACCTAAAAACGGAGAAGCAATGCGTGAGAGACTCTGACGGCGGAGTCATATGTGTAACACTAAAAAGGGAGAAGCCATACGTGAGAGACTGTAATGGCGGAGCTATGCGAGAGACTAATGTCGGAGTCATATGTGTAAACCTAAAAACGGAGGAGCTATGCGTGAGAGACTCTAATGGCAGAGCCATATATGTACCACTAAACCAGAGAAGCCTTGCAAGAGACTAACGGCGGAGTCATATGTCTAAAACTAAACCGGATAAGCCATGCGAGAGAGACAGATGGCGGAGTCCTGTCTGAGAGACTCTAATGGCAGAGCTATGCGAGAGGGACTCTAATGGCGGAGTCATATGTGTAACACTAAAAACTGAGAAGCGATGCGTGAGAGACTAATAGCGGAGCCATGTGTGTAACACTGAAAGGGGAGAAGCCACGCGTGAGAGACTAATGGCGGAGTCATACGTGTAAACTTAAAAACGGAGAAGCCATGCGTGAGAGACTAACAGCGGAGCCATGTGTGTAACACTGAAAGGGGAGAAGCCATGCGTGAGAGACTAATGGCGGAGTCATATGTGTAAACCTAAAAACAGAGAAGCAATGCGTGAGAGACTAACAGCGGAGCCATGTGTGTAACACTGAAAGGGGAGAAGCCATGCGTGAGAGACTAATGGCGGAGTCATACGTGTAAACCTAAAAACGGAGAAGCAATGCGTGAGAGACTAACAGCGGAGCCATGTGTGTAACACTGAAAGGGGAGAAGCCATGCGTGAGAGACTAATGGCGGAGTCATGTGTGTAAACCTAAAAACAGAGAAGCAATGCGTGAGAGACTAACAGCGGAGCCATGTGTGTAACACTGAAAGGGGAGAAGCCATGCGTGAGAGACTAATGGCGGAGTCATACGTGTAAACCTAAAAACGGAGAAGCCATGCGTGAGAGACTAATGGCGGAGTCATACGTGTAAACCTAAAAACGGAGAAGCCATGCGTGAGAGACTAACAGCGGAGCCATGTGTGTAACACTGAAAGGGGAGAAGCGATGCGTGAGAGACTAATGGCGGAGTCATGTGTGTAAACCTAAAAACAGAGAAGCAATGCGTGAGAGACTAACAGCGGAGCCATGTGTGTAACACTGAAAGGGGAGAAGCCATGCGTGAGAGACTAATGGCGGAGTCATACGTGTAAACCTAAAAACGGAGAAGCCATGCGTGAGAGACTAACAGCGGAGCCATGTGTGTAACACTGAAAGGGGAGAAGCCATGCGTGAGAGACTAATGGCGGAGTCATATGTGTAAACCTAAAAACGGAGAAGCAATGCATGAGAGACTCTAAAGTCGGAGCTATGCGTGAGACACTCTAATGGCAGAGCCATATATGTAACACTAAACCAGAGAAGCCATGCGAGAGACTAATGGCGGAGTCATATGTAACAGTAAAAGGGAGAAGCCATGCGTGAGACTAATGGCAGAGTCATATGTGTGAAACTCAAACGGATAAGCCATGCGTGAGAGACTCTAATGGTGAAGCCATGCGTGAAACTGTAACGGCGGAGAATGGCGGATTTATGTTTTTTTTTTTTTTTTTCACCACTCATGCAGCACCAGTATGACTCGGGGACTTGCCTAACCATGACTCTCTTTGACAATAAACCATACCTGGATGACCTTACAGTGACGATAAGCAATTAAAACGAGAGCCAGACCTAAAGGAAAAGCATAGACATTAGTGATCTGAACCACGTGCATAAACATCACCGTGGGGTGTCGCCGCAGTCGGCTGAACGGTTGACGGGCCCATGCGAAAAAGGGCAGCTATCTATGTAGTAACATATGCAACTTGCGACAAGTGCATGAAAACAGGCAAATTAGAAATCCTGCCAAACTGAACCAAAACAATGAAATAAAATGCCATGCAATGTGAAGGGTCTGAGGCGCCCCTACTGACGTAAGTCTAGGAGCGCATGTAACTGGGAGCACTACCCCCCCCCCCCCAATAATTTACCACAGAGATACTGTATGGAATCAATCCCCCTACCTAACTAACAGCACGGCGGCCCGTGCCAGACTTTGCCCCCCACATGTAACATTAAAGGTGATGTGCAAAACTATGGTCGTCAGATAAGGTTAAAACCCAGCCAGGCTGAATGACACATGCACTTCTTGGATAGCCCAGACTGATGTAACCAGTTAATCAGCCCATCACACAAATATGTGACTGAACCTCTCCTACACGTGCATGTGGAGCATCCAGCCTCATTGATATGTTGCCCATGCCGTCTCAATCTCCCCCCCCCCTCCTCCTAAGCCCCTTACAAGACTCCCCCCTAGCAGACAGATGAAACTCAACCCGAGTTCCTGCGCATATGCGAACGGAGTCCCGCTGCCTCCCGCTACCTGCTGCAAGTCACGTGGGAGCGGGGCGTGCTGCCAGACTGTCGTTCCGGTGTGGGGATGTCCCTTTCATACCTTAAAGGGACCGACCCCACCGACCGGACAACCGAGCTGATGCTGCGCTGAGGCAGCGGCCACTTACCCGCCGCCCAAGGAGGCACAGGACGCCGGACTGCAGGGGGAAGCGCTGACCGGAAGTGACGCACTGTTGCCTAGGAGCTGCTGACGCCGCCGGCTGGAACAGGAACACTGCTGCCGTCCGTCCCCTGTAGTGAGAGGTGAGCAGCAGATATAGGGCAGGGCGCCCCTCCCACAAATTCAGGCCAATAAATCGGCCTTGATACATGTACAAAATACATAACATCATATAAAACAATAGAAAACTATATAAAACATTGTTGTACCTCCAGGTCTGGGGTTCTACAGTACAACAGTACTAGTACTATAACAAAATTACTTAAAGAAGACATGTCACATCTTCTGACATTTCCAATGTAGTCATTCTGGACCATGTATTCTTATGACTCTATCTTGAGTAACTCCTCTATTATTCAGCAGTTTTAAATAAAGGTCCACCTGAATATTACTGGTTGTGGGTGTGTCCCTGCATAATCTGACATTTGTAGAATAGATTGGACAGTATCAGACTGTGCAGGGACACACCCCAACATTCAGTGACGGTGTGCAGTGAGCCTAGAAGGAGCCGGACTAGACGATAGGAGTAATAGTGTCTTTAGCTGTAACAGTGAATCACAGTCAATGAAAAGAGAGCACTCCCTTTCTTCCCTTGGTGCAGGCCCTGGTTCTGGTGCTCCTGCCTGATGGTAGTTGGGGTGCCGGTGATGTTAAGGATTTGTATGGGTGCAAGGCAGGGAGTATAAAGTATAATGACACTCGTATGGTGTAGGACTCAGTAACCAGGCCAGATTTAACTAAATAAATGTCTCTCTTTACTATAGTGCTAAATTGCAGTTGTAGTAAATCCAACGATAGCAAAAACACAGTTCCCACAATATATAGATCAAATCTCTACAGATGATTTTGTATGGATTTTAGCAAGGATAGAAATTATCATATTATTTCCTCTCTATCTTTTTCAAGTCTCTTCCTGTAGAATCTAAGGCTGGCAATGTCAGTTTTGCAATTGTGCCTGTAATTCACAACTGAGACATACAGGTTTTATAGATACGACTGGCCAAGTCATGTCCAAGTGTGAAAGATGTCTTAATAGTATTCCCCTCACTGCAGTAAAGTACAAATAGCTTAGGTAGCAGGATATCTTACTATTTCTCTTGTTCTTCCTTTCAGTAGATCATCCAGGGATCAGCGAGTCTCTGTATCTTTAGTATAGTCTTGTGAGGAATGGAGTACATGGAGTTGCTTCCTCGATCTACTTCATGGAAACCTGAAGTCTAAGCAAGGGGCGGATCCATGATCCACACCCAAGCTTCCTGTAGGGGCTGTGCCAGAGTTGATTAACTCTGCCACTTCTATCCATAGCCTTACTGGATATACAAAGCATAAAATTACATTAAATAACTTGGCAAGCATTTAAACAGGAAACACTTTGCCAGTACTCCCTGCTCTGGGGTACTGCATATGTAGTAGGAGACAGATCATACTGCTTTGTCTTTACGGCTCCCAGATTTTCTACAGTCCTTGTTCCCATACTGAAGAAGATCATTCAGGAGGCTATTGTAAACTTATAAGCAGTCTGGTGCACTTAAAAACAAATTATTTGTAAAGTCTTCCACAATAATTATCTTGCATGACTATATTCACACTTTAAGAAGACCATTCAGATATTTCTTGCATATGCAGCAGAGTTAAAACTCCAAAGCTTGCCTTTCATGGCCTCATTTACACAACCGTGTCCATGATGTCATCAGTGACAAGATGGTAAGTGGTTCCTCCTTGAAGATGTCAGTGAAGGATCCATGAGTCAGTTTTTTGCCCTCCACGTGTCTTCCCTAATCCACGGACAATGTTCAACTGGAAATTTCAAGAGCATTTTTGAGCAATGATCCATGAAACATGGACGGAACACAGATGCCATTCATGTTGTGTCTATGTTTTTTCATGGACCCATAGACTATAATAGGAAATTCACAGATGTGTCAATACACACATTAAAATCAATGAGTGCCTATGCTGTCCATCCAAATGTTCCCCCATTTGAATGCATAAACACGTGTATATAAATAAATATAAGTAGGGCAGGAAGTGCTTCAACTTCCTCACCCAATCTATACATTCATAACAGTTGGGGAATCGCAATAATTAAAAGTCACTTCCATCACACCACACCAGTCCCAGTCTTAGTTCATTCCTCTTGTTCTGTAAACAGATGAGCAAGGTATTTCTGCTAAATCCTACATAGATTAAAATATTCTCAGTGGATTTGCCCTTGGAGTTCCCTCCTCCATGTGTGTCCTGTACTATGTAACCTGATCTTCTGAGCACTCCTCGAGTACATCCACCACCCACCTGGGTCAGATCTTCATCAACTTGCAGAGTGGTCTATGTTGGTAGTTCGGGCAAACAGGAGGAAAAAGCAGACTGCATGGGACCTTGGAAGATAAAAATCACTTCCCTTTTTTCTTCTACTTACAAGATAAAAACATCAAAAGTCCTTTAATAAAAACCCTCCATCTTCATTCCTGCATGGCTTTCTCAAGAGCTATCCATTCCATATTCCTGCCTGCATTTCATACATCTTAATTTCTTCCATTCCAATCTATTCCAGATTCAGATAAAGCAGGTATGTCTAGTTCTATATTTAACCCATTGGGTGCCCACATGTTTAATAAAAAAAACTTTCTATGATAGTAATCAAATTTAAACACCCCCACCACCATCCTCTCATTTGGTTGCAAGCAGTAAATTCCCTTCATGTTCTTATCATGTTTGACATCATGTGCCACATTAGGCCGTTTTTTATGTTCCTAATATGTTCACCCAGATGGGTTTTCAACTTTCTCCCCATTCTTCCTATATTCTTTATTTTCCACTTCTGAATGATGTTTGGACCTAAAGTGGGACTGTCTACTTAAGCCCGATGTTTAACATGCTTTGCATTTAAGACGGGGAAATAAAATCTTTTACATTTTCCAAGACTCCTTTCTGTGAACTAACCAATTTTTGATAGCTCTTGCTCCTCCACATACAACCCTAGGTTTCTCAGGTAAATTGTGGGCAAAATCTTGATCACACCCTAGTAGATGCCAATTTCTCTGAAGAGTGTAAAGAGAAAAATAGATAGAATAGGGCGTCACATGTGTGGTATTTGTTTCAATGTGAGAATATGCTTACCAGATCATGTTGTGAAGAGTCACGATATCTGTAGATAGCACTGCTGGTTATTATAAAAGCCGACCAGTAGGCGGTTGTCCGGGGCTGCGGCCGTGGTCCTCTGCGATGCTTGGAGCGATCGACAGGTTAAGTAGCTGGTTGTAGAAAATTGGTTCAGAATCCTTAGAGGCACTGCCTGGACTTGAACGAGTAAAACATCAGGACCGATGCTGGCAATGAAGGTTAATCTTTTATTGCAGTATAGTCAATGCTTTTTGAGGGTTGAATTTCCCTCTTTGTCAGGACTGTATACACTGAGGGGGGAGGGGTTACAACACATTTAAAAATAACAACTTTTGGTGTGCAGGCCAGGGGAAGGTTTGCGGCAGGTACGGGTTGGATTGACATTTCAATCGCCGTTAAACCTCATATATCCCTACTGCGTGTTTTGCTATAATTGACCTTTGAGTAAATTAATAAATATATTGCTGTATATTTGTGTTTACTTTGGTGGGTGTTTAATGCGGGGGAGAGGGGTTTGCCCCGTATCACTTCAGTGGTGGTTTGTGAGCGGATGCCCAGGATGTGCCGGTACCCGGGATGTTAGCGCTTATACTCTGCGACCAGCTGAGTGTATGAGCAAATCTAGCAGTGTGTGAGCAGTTTAGTGGGACTGTCATAGCAAGCGAGGCTCGGGTGAGGAGTGTGGGGTACGGACAGTTTGACAGGGGACACCTCATACTGAGCACACCAGTGTGCGCTGGGATCCTTTGTATGATGCAGTTTTGGTGGATCTGTCAGACGGAGGAGGGGCGGCTTAGGCAGGCTCGGACTGGCCTACAGGGGTACAGGGGAATCCCCTGGTGGGCCCCTGAGCAGGGTGGGCCCCTAGTCTCCCACCCCCTGCACAAGTGGCACATGACACAGTAGACTTACTGCACTACAAACATATATTCAATGTACAGCACCTCAACCAGCCTATGTTCATATAAAAAAAAAATATGTTAAATTATTTATTATATTCGAATGTATCCGTACGGTGGGCCCCCAAAATAAATTTTACTGGTGGGCCCTAGGTACCCCAGTCTGACACTGGGCTCAGGTAAGGTGTAAAGGATGCGGGTAGCTATAAAGGAATATGTTTATATTATTATTTTGTTTATTTCATTAACCCCTTCTGGGCCCTGCCATTTTCCCCTTAATGGGGTTGTCCCACTTCATTAAATAGGGTTACATTAAATCATTGCCCCCCACATTTCTTCTAATACATGTCATTAAAAAAAACATAGCATTCAGCCTAAAAACGCTCCTTTCACTCCCCTTTGTTTGTGCTGGTATCCCATGGATACGGCCGCATCTCGCCGGCCGCATCCATGCCGCACCTGCGCACTGGTAACTATTGCCATCCTACAGCCGGCCTCTCACTCACACTGTGAGCGCGCACGTCGCATAGTTCTGCGCATGCGCGGGCGCCCGATCATATCATTACTGTTTTCTTGTAGCAGGAGGGAGCGCACGGCGTCATAGCAACCGAGGACGCCGTGCGCTCCCTCCTGCCGCCGGAATACAGTGATACTCTCTTATAGATCATAGCAGTGTATTACTGTTTTCCGGCAGCAGGAGGGAGCGCACGGCGTCATAGCAACCGAGGACGCCGTGCGCGCCCCCCTGCCGCCGGAATACAGTGATACACTGCTATGATCTATAAGAGATGATGACATGATGTGCTGCTAATAAACATTGAGTGCGCCCCCCCCCCCAGTATAATAAACATTGAGTGAGGCCCCCCCCCCAGTATAATAAACATTGAGTGCGGCCCCCCCCAGTATAATAAACATTGAGTGCGGCCCCCCCCAGTATAATAAACATTGAGTGCGGCCCCCCCAGTATAATAAACATTGAGTGCGCCCCCCCCCCCAGTATAATAAACATTGGTGGCGCAGTGGGAAGTGCCAATGAGGGTTAAAAAAATAAATAAAAAATTAACTCACCTCTACCAATTGATCGCGCAGCTGCCGGTCTCCTGTTCTTGCTTCAGGACCTGTGGTGACGTCACTGAGCTAATCACATGGTCCATTACCATGGTGATGGATCATATGATGTACCATGTGATGACCACAGTGATGTCACCACAGGTCCTTTGACAGGTCCTAAAGAAAGAACAGGAGACCGGCAGCTGCGCGATCAATTGGTGGAGGCGAGTTAATTTTTTATTTATTTTTTTAACCCTCATTGGCACTGCCCACTGTGCCACCAATGTTTATTATACTGGGGGGCGCACTCAATGTTTATTATACTGGGGGGGCCGCACTCAGTGTTTATTATACTGGGGGGGGGCGCACTCAATGTTTATTATACTGGGGGGGCCTCACTCAATGTTTATTATACTGGGGGGGGCCGCACTCAATGTTTATTATACTGGGGGGGCCTCACTCAGTGTTTATTATACTGGGGGGGGCCGCACTCAATGTTTATTATACTGGGGGGGGCCGCACTCAATGTTTATTATACTGGGGGGGGGGCCGCACTCAATGTTTATTATACTGGGGGGGGGCGCACTCAATGTTTATTATACTGGGGGGGCCGCACTCAATGTTTATTATACTGGGGGGGGCCTCACATACATTGTCGGCTCCAGAAGGATGACTCATCCACATGAATGAGCACGCAAGGACTGAGCTCTCAGGGTGAGTCATGAGGAGGCGTGGCCGGCTTTCACTCAACTGCCGGCGCCAAACCAGGAAGTTATCAGGACATTTACTGCTGGTAAGATTGAAAAAGCAAAGTGGGACAACCCCTTTAAGGACCAGTCAATTTTTTGAAATCTGACGTGTCACTTTATGTAGTGATAACTTTAAAACGCTTTTACTTATCCAGGCAATTCTGAGATTGTTTTCTCGTCACATATTGTACTTCTGATTCAATTTTTATTTTATTTTTTTATTAAAAAAAATGCCAAATTTACCCCAAAAAATAAAAAATTTCCAAATGTCAATTTCTCTACTTTTATAATAGATAGTAATACCTCCAAAAATAGTTATTACTTTACATTCCCCATATGTCTACTTCATGTTTGGATAATTTTGTAAATGCCATTTTATTTTTTGGGGACGTTAGAAGGCTTAGAAGTTTAGAAGCAAATCTTGAAATTTTTTAGAAAATTTCCAAAACCCACTTTTTAAGGACCAGTTCAGGTCTGAAGTCACTTTGTGAGGCTTACATAAGAAACCACCCAATAGTAGAAACCACCCCATAATAGAAACCACCCAAATATTGCCCCATTTTAGAAACTACACCCCTCAAGGTATTCAACCCCTTAGAATTAATGGAAAATAGAGATACAATTTCAAAATTTCACTTTTTTTGGCAGATTTTCCACTTGAGATAATTTTAAGCTGCCATATCACATTTGAAGACCCCCTGATGCACCCCTAGAGTAGAAACTCCCAAAAAGTGTTCCCATTTTAGAAACTACTCCCCTCAAGGTATACAAATCAAATTTTACAAACTTTGTTAACCCTTTAGGTGTTCCACAACAATTAATGGAAACTAGAGATGAAATATCAGAATTTCACTTTTTTGGCAGATTTTCAATTTGAATCTATTTTTTCAAATTACAAAGCAAGGTTTAACAGCCAAACAATATTCAATATTTATGGCTCTGATTCTGTAATTTACAGAAACACCCCATATGTGGTCGTAAACTGCTGTAGGGGCACACGGCATTGCTCAGAAGGAAAGGAACACCATGCGGTTTTTGGAAGGCAGATTTTGCTAGACTGTTTTTTTTGGCACCATGTCCCATTTGAAGCCCCCCTGAGGCACCCCTAGAGTAGAAACTCCAAAAAAGTGACCCGATTTTGGAAACTACAGAATAAGGTGGCAGTTTTTTGGGTACTATATTAGGGTACATATGATTTTTGGTTGCTCTATATTACACTTTTTGTGAGGAAAGGTAACAAGAAATAGCTGTTTGGGTACCGTTTTTATTTTTTGTTATTTACATTTACAACATTCATCTGACAGGTTAGATCATGTAGTATTTTATAGAGCAGGTTGTTACGGACGCGACAATACCAAGTTTGACTTTTTTTGTTGTTTGTTTCAGTTTTACATAACAAAGTATTTTTGAAAAAAAAAATTTTTTTTTAGTGTCTCCACATTCTGAAAGCCGTAGTTTTATATATTTTTTGGGCGACTGTCTTGTGTAGGGGCTCATTTTTTTCGGGATGAGATGACTGGCACTATTTTTGGGTGCATATAACTTCTTGATCGCTTTCTATTACACTTTTTGTGATGTAAGGTGACAAAAAAATTACTTTTTTTGTTTTACACCGTTTTTATATATATATATTTTTTGTATTCACCTGAGGGGTTAGGTCATGTGATACTTTTATAGAGCAGGTTATTACAGATGCGGCTCTACTTAATATGTCAACTTTTTTATTTATGTAAGTTTTACACAATGATTTCATTTTTTAAACAGGAAAAATCATGTTTTAGTGTCTCCATAGTCTGAGAGCCATAGTTTTTTCAGTTTTTGGGCGATCGTCTTAGTTAGGGTATGATTTTTGTGGAATGAGATGATGGTTTGATTGGCACTATTTTACGGTGCCTATGACTTTTTGATTGCTTGCTATTACACTTTTTGTGATATAAGGTGACCCAAAAATAGCTTTTTTGACACTTTTTTTTTTTACGGTGGTCACCTGAGGGGTTAGGTCATGTGGTGTATACTTTTTATTTATTTATACCTAAGTTTTACAGTTTTACACAATAACAGCATTTTTTTAACCCAAAAAATTATGTTTTAGTGTCTCCATATTCTGAGCCATAGTTTTTTTATTTTTTGGGCGATTGTCTTAGGTAGGGGCTCATTTTTTGCGGGATGAGGTGACAGATTGGTACTATTTTGGGGGGTATACGCCTTTTTGATCGCTTGGTGTTACAGTGATGTAAGGTGACCAAAAAATTGTTTATTAAGCACAGTTTTTATTTAATTTTTTTTGACAGTGTTCACTAGGGGGGTTAGGTCATGTGTTACTTTTATAGAGCCATTCGATACAGACAAGTCGATACCTAATATGTGTACTTTTCTTTTTTCCCCTATTTTTTACAATTTTTTTCCTTTTATTTTGGCAAAAGGATTTTTATTAAATTTTTTCACTTAAAATTTAATTTTTGGGGGGGAAAACGTAATTTATTAAACTTTTTTTTAACTTGATTTTTTGTTGCACTCTGGGACTTCAACCTTTGGGGGTCTGATCCCCTTTACAATGCATGACAAAACTTCTGTATTGTCATGCATTAACTGTAAGTGTATTACACAGTGTGTAATACACTTACAGGGGGCTGGATCTCACAGGCTCTCCCAGAAGGCAGCCACAATGCCCAAGGAAGGCATTGGGCTGCCTTCAATGCCATCTGGATTCCGTCACAGCAGCACGGGGACCCGATAGCAGCTCCGATACCAGTGAGGACATCGCATGTGCCGCGGTCAGCGCTGACTGTGGCACATCAACGGTTAATGCACCGGCATCGGTGAATTCACTGATGCCAGCGCATGCAGAAGGGGTCGGGCTATCAGTGACTGCCAGACCCCTGTTGCAGATCGGGCGGGCGCATCTCTTGCACCCGCCCGATCACAGCGCCGTACATGTACTGCGCTGGTCCTTAAGTCACGGACATCTGCGCCGTACATGTCCTCTACGGGTTAAGGCCATTGGGGGAAAGGGTGTTTAGCTGATAGATCCAGTAGATCTCCAGTTTCTGGAGAATATCAAATCTGTTGTAGGGGTTGGGTGGTATATAGTCTATTGGAGTAATTTTATTGGAGTGTAGTTCTTTTTCTGGGGTGTTGGAACAATATCTGGATAGGCTATGTTTGGCGTATTGTTTTTGTATGTTGTGTCGATGTTGGTTTAGGCAGCAATGTAAGGCTACTTTCACACTAGCGCTTGATCGGATCCGTTCTGAACGGATCCGATCATATTAATGCAGACGGAGGCTCCGTTCAGTACGGATCCGTCTGCATTAATAACTTAGAAAATTTTCTAAGTGCGCAAGATGCCTGAGCGGATCCGTTCAGACTTTCAATGTAAAGTCAATGGGGGACGGATCCGCTTGAAGATTGAGCCATATGGTGACCTCTTCAAGCGGATCCGTTCCCATTGACTTACATTGTAAGTCTGAACGGATCCGCTCGCCTCCGCACGGCCAGGCGGACAGCTGAACGCTGCAAGCAGCGTTCAGCTGTCCGCCTGTCCGTGCGGAGGCGAGCGGAGCGGAGGCTGAACGCCGCCAGACTGATGCAGTCTGAGCGGATCCGCTCCATTCAGACTGCATCAGGGCTGGACGGAGGCGTTCGGGTCCGCTCGTGAGCTCCTTCAAACGGAGCTCACGAGCGGACCGACGAACGCTAGTGTGAAACTAGCCTAATGCTTGAGTGGTGTGTCCTACCTTTTGTAAACCACATTGACATTCAATCACGTATGTGGATTGGCATGTGAGATGGTGCTTGATGTTAAAAGAAGTTTTGTTTGCATATGAGGAGAAAAAAGTTCTATTGTGTGAGATGATTTTACAGCAGAGACAACGAGAGGTGTTACATTTGTAGCTGCCTGCTTTCCTGGTGATTATTTGGGCGTGATCCTTCTGGTGGTGTCTCAGTTTGCTGGGTGCCAGTAGATTTTTGATGTTGGGGCCGGGTCTGTATGTAATTCTGGGTCTGCTTGGGAGGTATTTTTTAAGATATGCATCTTGTAGTAGGATGTGCCAGTGTTTTTGTAAGATCTGTAGGATAACAGAGTTTGATGTACTGTATTGTGTAATAAAATGGATATTTATCTGGGCAGTTTGTTCCTTTTTACTGGGTTCTAGGTATTCTCTTTGTGTTAGTTGTAAGCTCTTATTGTAAGCATCACGTATAATGTTATTGGGGTATTGTTTTTCTTTAAATATTTTTTCCAGTACCTGTGTGATGAAGTCGGTATCATTGGTGCAGTTTTGTTTAATCCGTTTGTATTGGCTGTAGGGTACCGTATTTTTCGCCCTATAAGAGCACCCCCCCCCCCCCCAAAGTGGGGGAAAAATAGCAGTGCGTCTTATGGGGAGAATGAATGCTGCGACCATCTGGTGAATATGCTAAGAGGGAGGAGGGGCTGGGGGCCGGCATCTGTTTCTGTAATGGCAGCGGGGCCCGGTGCAGTCACTGTATTCTACTACACCGGACTCCGCTCTCTGTAGTATACAGTAATCATATCTAACTTGTGGATATTGTTTAAAGTATTCCAATCATCTTAAATCTAGCGCTGTACTACTTACAACTAACTTCTTGGCAGTAAGGAAGCTAGGCTGGCGGGCGCTCGTAGCGTAGCTCACTGCGCTCACTGCACCTGCGCCACCCACTTTATGAATGAAGCAGGCGGCGCAGGCGCAGTGAGCATAGTGAGCTACACTACGAGCGCCCGCCCTACTGACTGCCAAGAAGTTAGTTGTAAGTAGTACAGCGCTAGATTTAAGATGATTGGAATACTTGGATGGCACTGTTATGGGGGCTATATATGTGTCATCCACAGATGCCCCTATAACAGTGCCATCCACAGATGCCATCCACATATGCCCCCATAACAGTGCCATCCACATATGCCCCCATAACAGTGCCATCTATATATGCCCCCAATAACAGTGCCATCCACATATGCCCCCATAATAGTGCCATCCACAGATCCCCCATAATAGTGTCATCCACAGACCACCATTACGGTAGTTCAAAACCCACCAAATATTTTTTTTCTTATTTTCCTCCTCAAAAACCCAGGTGCATCTTATGGGCAGGTGCGTCTTATAGGGCGAAAAATACGGTATGTTTTTGAGCCATTTCTTATGGTGGAAGCTTGTATATTGGATATAACTGTTTGTGTCTACTGCTTTAAAAAAGGTTCTTGTGATGAGCTTATTATTCTGGTTGAAAACGACAATGTCCAAAAATTCTATTATTTCCTTGCTGAATTTTGGAGGGACAATAATACCCCAGTCAGTGAGATTGAGGTGATTACAGAAATTAAGGGCCAATTATTCATCTCCATTCCAGATGATAAACTGGTTATCTATGTACCTTCTGTAATAGACGATTTTATTTTTGTGCGTATGGTTTCCTCAGATGTATAATTCTTTGAATTCGCCCATAAAAATATTTGCGAAGGATGGCGCTATTTGTGTCCCCATAGTGGTCCCAGTGTGTTAATGATAGGTGTTGCTGTTGTATATGAAGTAGTTGTTTTATAGGATGAATTAATATTGCGATAGGTTCCTTGTGGCACATTTGAGACTATTGGGCGTCTCGGTGGTGTTTTTGTGTATTTCTGGTAGGTGGTAAAAGTATGGGGTGCAGGGTGCTTTAGGTGTCAAGAAGTTTCTTTCTTTTTTGTTTATGTACTGATTAGTAAAGGCTTGTTTTACTAATAGGTTCAGTATTTTGTTATATCAGGGAGGTCCCCCGTGATTTTTTCGTAATAGCAAGAGTCCCCGAGGATGTTTTCGGCTTCTTGTTCGTAATCTTGGACATCTTGTATAACAATTCCTCCACCTTTATCGGCTGAGCGTATGATGATGTCGATATTTTTTATACTATTCAGGGCTGCTGTCTCCGTTTTGTTCAAGTTTCCTTTATAGTTTACAGTATTCATATCACTGGTTTTTATTTTTATTTCCTGTGAGATTAGTTCTAATAAGGTGTGTTTGTATGTTGGGCTGTTGGAGTTACTTAGGTTGTTGCTATGAGTAGAATCCTCAGGGTGTTTGGTTTGTTCGATTTTAAAATGCCTCTTGATGGTTAGATTTCTTCAGAATTTTTGTAAGTCTATATATAGTTCTAGAGGGTTTACCCTATTGTGGGGGCAAAAGGATAGACCCTTATGTAACAGTGTGGTTTCGGGAGCTGAGACCCTTTTGTTACAGTGTGGTTTTGGGAGCTGAGAGTTTGTGTGTAGAGAGATTAAAGATCTTAATGGTTGATGGAGTTTTTGTATCTAGGGGTGGTGCGATGGTACTAGGGCTTATTGGTATTTTTTATTTTTTTTTATGTGTACCTCCTCTTTTTCCTTACGGTCTATTTTTCTTTTTATGGGTGTTGGTTTGTAATAGTGTCTAATTTTGGGGTGGGGATTCTTGGATGGTCCGGGGATAGGCTTTGACTCGTAGTAGCCGGACATAAAAAGGAACCTTTTGCTGAGCTGGTGTTGTCCACAATAATGGTGTTTCCGGTGGATGTTTGTCATGGTCATATTGGTGTTTGACCGTGACGCGGTTGCCGTGCAGACTCGTTGCTTGTGGCAACGTGTAGTTCGTGGTTGGCAAGTACACTTCCCCTTTAAGTTGTGTCTCTCTGCTATGTGGTGTGCATGGGGTTAATATTTTGACTTGGTTAGTGTCATGGTCTTACCTTCTTGCTGTTCTCCTTCATTTGACATGTGCTGGCGGCCATCTTGGTTTCTGGGTTTCTTGTAGCCTCCCACCCTGCGGCTTCTCCTTCCCACTGGGAGGAGCTGGATGCCTAGCTCATATATATATAGGAGGTCTGTGGCTTCAGTTCCTTGCTTGGTCCTCCTGTGTGCACATGCTTCTAAGACTGCTGCTGCTTCTGGTTCCTGATCCTGGCCTCGTCTGACTACCCCGCTGGTTCCTGATCCTGGCTTCGTCTGACTACCCTTCTGGTTCCTGATCCTGGCTTCGTCTGACTACCCTTCTGGCTCCTGACCTCTGGCTTCGCAAGACCCTGCTCCGGTTTAGCCATCAGTTTGGACTTTTGCTTACAGCTTGATTTGCAATAAAGCCTTCTTATTTCCACGTATCTCTTGTTGTACGTCTGGTTCATGGTTCCTTGACATTAGGACCAAGCCATGAATTCTGACGGTACAGGGCCATCCTCGCTACCTACGCTGGTTGCCAGACTTGATCAGCAGGATCACCTGTTGGGTCGGTTCGCTGTGGCGTTGCAAACCCTGCTTGAACGCACGGCTCATTTCACTTCCGTTGCCGATGGGTCGGTTGTCGCTCCTGGGCCCGCTCCTACTGCCGCTCCGGTTGTTGCGCCAGAGTCTACCCCGACACCTGTTGCTGCGCCTGCGGTGTCTCGGGGTATGACCGGTTCTGCCCCCCTTCCACAGCGCTTTGGGGGAGAGCCGACTCAGTGCCGAGGTTTCCTTAACCAGGTGGGCATTTATTTCGAGTTGCTGTCACATGCCTTTCCTACTGAGAGATCAAAGGTGGGCTTCTTGATCTCGCTGCTCTCGGACAAGGCCTTGGCCTGGGCCAGCCCTTTATGGGAGAACAACAATCCGGTGGTTGCCGAGTTTTCCGGTTTTGTTGCTTCTCTTCGGAAGGTATTCGATGTGCCGGCTCGTGCTGCCTCTGCTGCGAAGCTCCTTATGTCCATCAGACAGGGTTCACGATCCGTAGCTGAATACGCCATTGAGTTTCGTACCCTGGCAGCAGAGGTGGGCTGGAATAATGAGGCTCTGGTCGCTGCTTTCTCTCATGGTCTCTCGGATGCCTTGAAGGATGAGGTTGCAGCTAAGGACCTACCAGTGGAGCTCGAGTCTCTTATTTCTTTCCTGATTTTGATTGACACCAGACTCAGGGAGAGACCTTCCTTTAAGGAGAGCCTGCGGAGGTCTTCTAACAGATTGGCGCCTACGTTTGCTGTCCCACCCGTGCCTCCCTCTCCTCCCACGCCTCCTGGGGATGACTTGTCTGGAGGTGAACCCATGCAGCTGGGGTTTGCTCGCCTGTCCGAGGGGGAGAGGGTACTCCGGAGACGCGAGGGCCGATGCATGTACTGTGGTCTCGGTGGGCATTTTCGGTTGGCATGTCCGAACCGTCCGGGAAACGCTCGCACCTGAGATCCTGTCGGGGGCAGATCTTGGGTGGAGTCTCCTCGTCCCCGGTTTCCCGTGTTGACAAACCACTGATCACTGTTGTCCTCTCCTGGGTCGGGGGCTCGGTGACGACCCAGGCGTTGGTGGACTCTGGTGCTGGTGGTTTGTTCATTGATAGTGTGTTCGCTGCCGCCAATTCCATTCCTCTGCAGCCTCGAGGTTCCCCACTGGCTCTCGAGGCGATAGACGGCAGACCCCTTCTGCCGCCACACGTGACTCATGAGACCCTTCCAGTGGGGATAGCCATTGGTGCCGTTCACAGAGAGTCGGTCTGTCTCCAGGTTATTTCGTCTCCACACTACTCGGTGGTCTTGGGGTACCCCTGGCTCCAGAAGCATAATCCGACTTTCGATTGGAGATCGGCCGAGATCCTCTCGTGGTCACCGCAGTGTGGGGCTAGTTGCATCCATGGGCCTGTCAAGTTGCTGTGTACTTCCTCGGACTCTCTGTTGCCTCCTGAATATGAAGAGTACCGGGATGTATTCGATAAGGTGCGCGCGGTTGCCCTACCTCCGCACCGCCCATACGATTGTGCCATAGAGTTACAATCTGGTGCCGTTCCTCCTCGTGGCAAGGTCTATCCACTGTCGGTAGCGGAGAATGAGGCCATGGAGGAGTACGTGAGGGAGGCGCTTTCACGCGGACACATCCGCAAATCCTCGTCCCCGGCAGGGGCTGGATTTTTCTTTGTGAAAAAGAAGGGCGGTGAGTTGAGGCCTTGCATCGATTACAGGGGTCTCAATCGCATCACGATCAAGAACGCTTACCCGATACCCTTGATTTCCGAGCTGTTCGATCGCCTCAAAGGGGCCACGGTCTTTACCAAACTCGACCTGAGGGCGGCATATAACCTGGTAAGGATCAAGGCGGGCGATGAGTGGAAGACCGCGTTTAACACCAGGACCGGTCATTATGAATCCTTGGTTATGCCCTTTGGGTTGTGCAATGCGCCCGCAGTCTTCCAGGAATTCATCAACGATGTTTTCCGTGACCTGTTGCAGCAGTGTGTGGTGGTCTATTTGGATGACATCTTGGTATATTCTGAATCCATGGAGGCCCACATTATGGATGTCAGACGAGTGTTGCAACGGTTACGAGAGAACAGGCTGTTCGGTAAGCTTGAGAAATGCGAATTTCACAGATCCCAGGTAACCTTCTTAGGTTACATCATTTCCGCTGAGGGGTTCTCCATGGATCCTGAGAAGGTTTCGGCTGTCTTACAGTGGCCCCAGCCCAGTGGTCTTCGTGCCCTGCAGCGCTTTTTGGGCTTCGCCAATTATTATCGGAAGTTCATCAGGGACTTTTCTATGCTAGCCAAGCCTCTCACGGATCTGACCAGGAAGGGCAGTAATTTCCAGGTCTGGCCGCTCGAGGCCATCCGAGCTTTTGAGGCTCTAAAGTCCGCCTTTGTGTCGGCTCCGATTCTGTCGCATCCCAACCCTGGGTTGCCCTTTGTCCTCGAGGTGGACGCGTCTGAGACGGGAGTAGGCGCCCTTCTGTCTCAGCGTAGAACACCAGAGGGTCCTCTGCTTCCTTGTGGGTTTTACTCCCGGAAACTGTCTTCCGCGGAGTGCAACTATCAGATTGGTGACAGGGAGTTATTGGCCATCGTGCAGGCCCTTAAAGAATGGAGGCACTTGCTCGAGGGTTCGGTGGTTCCGGTTCTCATCCTGACGGACCACAAGAATCTGACCTACCTTTCTGAGGCCAAGAGATTGACACCACGTCAGGCCAGATGGGCTCTGTTCTTGTCACGTTTTAATTACGTGGTCTCCTACCTACCCGGTTCCAAGAACATCAGAGCGGATGCCTTATCACGGCAGTACTCCGAGCTGTCCGGGGAGGAGTCGATTCCGACTTCGGTCATACCTCCGAATCAGATCCTGGCCGCCATTCGCACCAGCCTGACCTCTCCCCTGGGTGAGCAGATTTTGGCGGCTCAATCTGGTGCTCCCTCTGGGAGACCCAACGGCAGATGTTTTGTGCCTGAGGAGTTGCGCACTCGGTTGTTGCGAACCTACCATAACTCCAAGGCCGCGGGGCATCCTGGAAAGAATCAGCTGTCCTGGGCTGTTTCACGTCTGTTCTGGTGGCCTTCTCTACGTTCCGACATCGCCGCATATGTAGCGGCATGCTCCGTTTGTGCCCAGAGTAAGTCCCCTCGGCACCTTCCGTTGGGCCTTTTGCAACCCATAGCCACCGGGGAGCGCCCATGGTCACACCTGGGGATGGATTTCATTGTGGACCTCCCTGCATCCCGAGGCCATACGGTCATTCTCATGATTGTGGATCGGTTTTCCAAAATGTGCCACTGTGTTCCTCTCAAGAAGTTACCCTCTGCACAAGAGTTGGCCACGATTTTCGCCAGGGAGGTCTTCCGGTTGCACGGTTTGCCCAAGGAGATTGTGTCGGATCGGGGGAGTCAGTTTGTGTCCAGGTTCTGGCGCGCCTTTTGCTCCCAGTTGGGGATTCATCTCTCTTTCTCCTCGGCCTACCACCCTCAGTCCAATGGGGCCGCAGAACGATCCAATCAGGCCTTGGAGCAATTCCTTCGTTGCTATGTCTCCGAACACCAAGACAATTGGGTTGACCTCCTGCCTTGGGCTGAGTTTGCCAGGAACACGGCGGTGAACTCTTCCTCTGGGACGTCTCCCTTCATGGCCAATTATGGGTTCCAACCTGCCGTGTTACCGGAGGTATTCTCTCCCCAGGATATTCCGGCTGTGGAGGATCACCTTTCCGTCCTACGTGCTTCTTGGGTACAGATCCAGAGGTCCCTTGAGGTCTCTGCGCAGCGCCAGAGACTCCAGGCTGATCGCAGACAAGCGCCCGCTCCTTCCTACCAGGTCGGAGACCGTGTATGGTTGTCCACCCGCAACCTCAACCTTCGAGTGCCCACTCCCAAGCTGGCGCCTCGCTTTGTGGGTCCCTTCCGAGTGCTTCGCAGGGTAAACCCGGTAGCCTATGCCCTTGCGCTTCCTCCTGGCATGCGGATCTCCAACGTGTTTCATGTCTCCCTGTTGAAGCCATTGGTGTGTAATCGTTTCACTTCCTCGGTTCCTCGGCCTCGTCCGGTCCAAGTGGGCAATCGTGAGGAGTATGAGGTGAGCAATATCCTGGACTCACGCCTGGTCCGCGGTCGGTTGCAGTTTTTGGTCCATTGGCGTGGTTATGGTCCAGAGGAGCGTTCCTGGGTTCCCTCCGCAGATGTACATGCTCCTGCCTTGCTCCGAGCCTTCCACGCACGCTTCCCTCAGAAACCGTTCCTTACTCCGCGGAGGAGGGGCCCTTGAGGGGGAGGTACTGTCATGGTCTTACCTTCTTGCTGTTCTCCTTCGTTTGACATGTGCTGGCGGCCATCTTGGTTTCTGGGTTTCTTGTAGCCTCCCACCCTGCGGCTTCTCCTTCCCACTGGGAGGAGCTGGATGCCTAGCTCATATATATATAGGAGGTCTGTGGCTTCAGTTCCTTGCTTGGTCCTCCTGTGTGCACATGCTTCTAAGACTGCTGCTGCTTCTGGTTCCTGATCCTGGCCTCGTCTGACTACCCCGCTGGTTCCTGATCCTGGCTTCGTCTGACTACCCTTCTGGTTCCTGATCCTGGCTTCGTCTGACTACCCTTCTGGCTCCTGACCTCTGGCTTCGCAAGACCCTGCTCCGGTTTAGCCATCCGTTTGGACTTTTGCTTACAGCTTGATTTGCAATAAAGCCTTCTTATTTCCACGTATCTCTTGTTGTACGTCTGGTTCATGGTTCCTTGACAGTTAGATCAGGGTGTGGTCTATTCTAGCTATTTAGCCTTTGTTTGTAGCTTGGAGGTTAGTTGTGCTCTAGCCTTGCTGTGGATTGGAAGCTATGCTCCATGCTGTGGCTATTCAATCTGCCCAGTCATTGAGGGCCACCTTGTTGGACATTGAGGTCTCTTAGCAATGTCATTCCTTTGTCTCCCTTGTATCCTCCATGTACCCAACCTCACTTGTTGTATGTTTGGTGTGGGTTTATGTTCAGGGTTTGTTTTACGTCTTGTTTGTTGTTACATGTCTGGGATGTTGTTAGTGTTTGTCCGTTCATGAGTGCAAGATGTTTCCCAGTGTGTGTTGTCCCTCCGGAAGGGGGTTGGTTTCCCAGAGGGGTGAACCATTTTCCTAGGATGTGCAGTTTCTGGAGTCCTGGTTCCTGTGTCAATACGGACAGCATCCAGAAGGTGTTTGGATGGCAGTGCATCTGTTTGGGTTCTAGGTTACTTCAGCTGTGTTCTTCATTGGTGTCTTCCAGCAGCTGAGGCAGGTAAGTGACCAAATTTACTGTTGTTGTTGGTTCTGTTGTCTCTGGCCACTGGTTACTTACCTATCATTTCCTTGGTGTTGTTGTCCTTTGTTGCTAGGCCTGTGGGAGACTCTGGTTCATCCGTTTCATGGATGAACCAGTTGGTATCTTGCCCCTTTCTCCTTACCTCAGGGTAATTCAGGTATTTCATGGTTCTGAGGCTCCGGCGTATGGGCCCTCCTACCATCTTGGTCGGCTCATACAGAGGAGACTAGGGCCAGATTTAGGGATGCTTTAGGAGGTGACCTGCTCTCTCATCCCAGCATCCAGGCTTAGTTGCTACTTTATATCTCTGACATTGTACTGTGTTTTTTTTTCCCCACTCCCCATCGTGGCAATGTTCCGGAGGTGCTGTAGCACTGGACAGGTGAAGGATGGGGACTCGGGTGAGGTGTACAGTGAGATCTATGGCTGGGGTCCCACTAGCTGCATTGAGTAAGTAATCTAATGCGGTTGATGACAGATTGATGAGACGAGGTGTGTCCTCAAGTTGGTGTTTTGGGAGATTTTTTGGGGGGTGTATCCTTTTGATGCAATTTTCTTTGTTTCTAGATATTTAGATCTGAGTGCCCTGAAATGTTAAAGAAATTGATCTGTGTCTGTGATATCTGCACAAGATGGGTAATGGCCCATGGTTGGGGTAGTGTTCATGTCTGGGTTTCCTTTCTGTAGTAAGGACTTAGTGTGGACGGGGTTATTATAAGAAGCATGAGTGGGTGAAGGGGGGTCAAAGTTAAGGTTGTCAAGACTTTGGGGCAAAGGAGGGGGGGTACCTGAGGTCATGTGGGATTATGTGTGGTGTGTCTCCAGGTGGTCTGTTGGTACCTGGGTTATCGGGTTCTACCCAAGTCTTGTTGTGGGACTTGTGGTATTTTTGGTTTGTAAAATAGCGACTCTTTTGATTGAATTGATTGTATGTGGGATGTTTTTGGAATAGGTGTACTGATGTTTGGTTGCCCTGGTGTTGGAGGGTGGTGTAACCCATTTGTCGGGTGTTTTAGTTTTTATTGTTATCATTTTTAACTTCATTGTAATTGTTGTTTGGAGTGCCTGATTGTGGGGTTTCTCCTGGTCTACCCATTTTCAGTTTTTTCCAGGTTCAGTAGGAGTCTTGGTTTTTGTTCTTTCTATCCCTTTGTACTTTGCGTGAATTTGCGGCTACCAAGTCAGATTCTATCTGGTAGATCCTATTCGTGAGATTATGATTTATGTGGATGAAGTCAGGGAGTATTGGGATAGTGATCGGATGTTTGTCTCTATATCGTTAGTGGATGTTTCAGTAATTGTTTATCTTGAGTTCATAATGATCCTAATTAAGCCTGCGGCGCACTGGTCTAAGTAGTCATTCCACTCATATAAAGTAGGGTCGTCTGGGAATGTTGGTGGTATAGCTATCCTTAATCCCCTTGGGGCTAGGTTCTCTTGAAGATATATTTTTAGCAAAAGGACGTCTACTTGACGGAAAAGTTCGTTTTTGAGGTTATTTTCAAAAGTTTTAAATAAGTCTAGCATTTTGGTGGTATCATCTGCTCCAAAAGTCTGTGTGGTCCTCCTTAGGTAAACCCTTGTGGATGTTTATGTCCGTGGCTGTCTATTAGGTCACCAAGCTTTGTCTTTGCTGTAGTCTCTTAGTGAAGTACTCCATAATGCTGGTGTATTATACCAAATACAGGCTGCGCATTCTTCCCAGAACTATATATAGACTTACAAAAATTCAGTAGAAATCTAACCATCAAGAGGCATTTTGAAATCGAACAAACCAAACACCCCCAGCATTCTACCCATAGCAACAACCCAAGCAACTCCAACAGCCCGACAAACAAGCACATTGATGTCAGACCCAAGTCCAATTTCTTCCCCCTACAAAGTCAAGGGCATATCATTCCAACCTTCTTTGAACTAATCTCACGGGAAATACAAATAAAAACCAGTGATATGAATACGGCTGAGGAATTGTTATACAAGATGTCCAAGATTACGAACAAGAAGCCGAAAACATCCTCAGGGACTCTTGCTATTACGAAAAAATCACGGGGGACACCTTCCCAGAGGTCACAAAAAAACGGAATCTATTAGTAAAACAAGCCTTTGCTAATCAGTACATAAACAAAAAAGAAAGAAACTTATTGACACCTAAAGCACCCCGCACCCCATACTTTTACTACCTACCTAAAATACACAAAGACGCCACTCATCTACCGGGACGCCCAATAGTTTTAAATACCAAATGTGCCACAAGCAACCTATCGCAATATCTCAATTTATTTCTACAAGCATATGTAAAACAGTTACCAAGCTACCTTCATGACTCTAGCCAGCTCATCCGCGAACTACAAACAATTGAATGGTTACCCAAATTATGGCATCCTCACACTCAATGTAACTGCCCTCTACTCCAATATACATCATGAACTAGGTATCCACTGCATAAGAAACACCCTTTCTAAGGACAAATCCCTCAGAACATCACAGATAGAATTCTTACTGGAGGCACTTCAATTCATCCTACAAAACAACTACTTCATATACAACAGCAATTCGAAGAATTATACATCTGCGGAAACTATACGCACAAAAATAAAATCGCCTATAACAGAAAGTACATAGATAACCTATTTATCATCTGGAATGGAGATGAAGAATCGTCCCTTATTTATGTAATCACCTCAATCTCACTGACTGGGGTATTATTGTCACTCCAAAATTCAGCAAGGAAACAATAGAATTTTTAGACATTGTCGTTTTCAGCAAGAATAATAAGCTCATCACAAGAATCTTTTTTAAAGCAGTAGACACAAACAGTTACATCCAATATACAAGCTTCCATTATAAGAAATAGCTAAAAAAAAATACCCTACAGCCAATACAAAGGTATTAAACGAAACTGCACCAATGATACCTACTTCGTCACACAGGTACTGGAAAAAAGATTTAAAGAAAAACAATACCCCAATAACATTATACATGACGCTTACAATAAGAACTAACACAAAGAGAATGCCTAGAACCCAGTAAAAAGGAACAAACTGCCCAGATAAATCTCCATTTCATTACACAATACAGTACATCAAACTCTGTTATCCTACAGATCTTACAAAAACACTGACACATCCTACTACAAGATGCATATCTTAAAAAATACCTCCCAAGCAGACCCAGAATTACATACAGACGTGCCCCCAACATCAGAAATCTACTGGCACCCATCAAACCGAGACACCACCAGAAGGGTCACGCCCAAATAATCACCAGGAAAGCAGACAGCTACAAATGTAACACCTCTTGTTGTCTCTGCTGTAAAACCATCTCACACAATAGAACTTCTTTCTCATATGCGAACAAAACCTCCTTTAACATCAAGCACCATCTAACATGCCAATCCACATACGTCATATACATGATTGAATGTCAATGTGGTTTACAATACGTAGGACGCATTACATTGCCGTCTAAACCAACACTGACACAACATACAAAAACAATACGCCAAACATAGCCTATCTAGACATTATTCCAACAACCCAGAAAAAGAACTCCATAAAAATTACTCCACTAGACTATATACCACCCAAACCCTAAAACAGATTAGATCTTCTCCAGAAACGGAAGATCTACTGAATCTATCAGCTATACACCCTTGCCCCCAATGACTTTAATTAAATAAACAAAATTATGACATAAACATAAATTAAAAAAAAGTCTAATTAATAATCATTACATACCTGCTACTTCTGTAAAACCTACAAATAAATAAAATAATATAATATAATATAATCTCCATTAAAAATGACCATCAAGATAAGGGTAAAAAAAATAAACCTAGAAATCACCATTAATATAATGGAATATAGAGATACAAACTATGAATATACCCCTCATCCTGCCCTCATGAGTCTTAATCAGTGCAAAATAACAAAGTACCAATGTGACTGAAATTCCTCCAACATAGATACATACCAAGATACTATGTGTCCAACTACTACTAGCAGCCACGCTCCCTTTATATGTTCATAGGTTCTTTGTGTTATTTTTATCACCTTTTTTAATATTATTTTTATATATTGTTGGTTTGTTTTACTTCCCTCTCCAACTAGATACATTATATTGTCTACTATAAGAGTCACCCCCCCAAACTATGTCTCAATACTAAACATATATATATAAACATATGTTAAATGTGACCCCAAGCACACACCCTGACATCTCATACACAGAGCTTCTTGTCAGCACACCCAGAAGCCGAGGCATCACAATACAAACACCCCACCAGCGCTACATTCGAGCGGCACTCTGTAGACATAGTGCCTTCAGTAACAACCCTAGACAGACCAGTCTGACAAAAGTTGCCAACTACAAGATGGTTCTAGCCACGAAGGGGTCGCAGCGCACGCTGGTATGTGCTGCGCGATGTGCCTCTTTTATAGCTACCCGCACCCTTTACACCTTACCTGAGCCGCCCCTCCTCCATCTGACAGATCCACCAAAACTGCATCATACAAAGGATCCCAGCGCACGCTGGTGTGCTCAGCGTGAGGTGTCCCCTGTCAAACTGTCCGTACCCCACACTCCTCACCCGAGCCTCGCTTGCTATGACAGTCCCACTAAACTGCTCGCAGTCTGCTAGATTTGCCCATACACTCTCTATAATTGAGAGCCAACAGAGTGATCCGGCTTGTAGCGGAGCATAAGTGCTAACATCCCGGGTACTGAAACATCCCGGCATCCACTCACAAACCACCACCTAAGTGATACGGGGAAGATCCCTCCCCCCCAGCATTAAACACCCAACAAAGTAAACACTAATATACAGCGATATATTTATTTATTTACTCAGAGGTCAATTATAACAAAACACGCAGTAGGGCTATATGAGGTTTAATGGCGATTGAAATGTCAATCCAACCCGTACCCGCTGCAATCCTCCTCCTGGCCTGAGCGCCAAAAGTTGTTATTTTAAATGTGTTGTCCCCCCTCAGTGTATATCAGTGTATACAGTCCTGACGAAGAGGGAAAGTCAACCCTCAAAAAGCATTGACTATACTGCAATAAAAGATTAACCTTCATTACCGGCATCGGTTCTGATGTAGCAACAAAGGAGTTGTGGTTGATGTAGTTGGTAAAGTTTTTAATTGAATAAACTTGTGTCATCCAAACAATGCTTGATCTTTCTCTTGGTACCAACAAGCTAAGTGTAAACTGGCAGGAAAATTGAATACTTTGCTTTATCTCTCTGTTGTGCTAGTGTCTGGCTTCAATCTGTTTACTATCAGCTTCAGTTACTGTTTCTTATGAGAGTCAAGTATCTTGTGACCCGTTTTAATGAGTAGGCGTCTTTGGTTCTGTTTTGCCTCTCAGAGGTACTAAGTACTTTGATATATCAGGAGTGGTCTGCTCTCTGAGCTACTTTCCCAAAGCTCCTGCAGCAGTGAGGGGAAATGCTCCCTCACCACACCATGCTACTTCACTCTCTTGCTCCAACTCTCAACTTCACTTCTCAACTTCTACAATCTCGACTTAACTATAGCTTTATCCAACTCTCCCTTGGTAAGAAGCAGGACTATCCCACTTCTGCTCAAAAGAGTGAGAATGGAATAGTAAGTTTCATTCTATCTAAAGGTACTCTCTGCCAGATACTCTGCCACCTGCCAGACAACCAGGCACATCAAATGTAATAACAGTTGTGCAGGGGCAGCGGCCTCCTTGCTTCTGGTCAGGCTAAGCCCGCACCTTACCCGTCCTCTCTTCACGTTGAGTGACATCCTGCCATGAGGCTGGGATCACGCAAGTCTCCCACGTGCGCAGTGCGCTTCTTGTCACTGCGCATGCTCTGGCCATTTCCATCGTGCGCACCGAGCAATTTTTGTCTTCAGTGACAGCGTGATCACTGGCTTCAGACACAGGACAACGCAAGCCAGTGGTCACGCTTCGTCCCTGACCCCAACAGCATCAGGTATTCCACATATTAGCAACAATATCCTGGGACACAAATATTATATTAGCCCAAAAGGGCAAATTATTAGCAATATTATCCTGGGACACAAATATTATATTAGCCCAAAAGGGCAAATTATTAGAAATATTATCCTGGGACACAAAAATATTATATTAGCCCAAAAGGGCAAATCAGGTTATTACACAGTTTATCTAGATTATTCTGGCCCAGAAACATTATATAAGCCCAAGATGTGACAATAGTAAGGACAAAAGGCAATCAAATTATAAATGCATAGAACACAGAAATAAATTTTCTCAATACAAGTAAAAAAAAATTTATAAATAAAAAAAAACATTGTGTGCCAGCCCTGAGTTTTTTGAATAAAGATCTATCCTCATTATCTTTCTTATAATGTATATAACAGGAGTTATCCTCATCATTCTCACCATAGTGTCTATGGAGTCACGCCATATACTCTCATTACACTTTGTGTAATCCTCCTCAACCTCACCATAGTGTCTATGGAGTCACACCACATACTCTCACCACACTGGGTGTATTCCTTATCATCCCCACAATACTGTCTATGGAGTGACGTCACATCCGTCTGTTATTTTATTTTATTTATTATAAGCAGCTTTCTATAAAAAGAAGCACACGATGGAACAGGTGAATATTCAAATTCTATTTTTTTTTATATTAATGTGATAATATGCAATGTTTATATAATAATTATTATTTTACAGAACAATGACCTATGTGCTGTAGATGAGGAACCAATTTCTCTATCGCCGCATGCCTGATTTACTGTATTGATTGAATCAAATTACGACATTGTTGCCTGTAAGTAGTATAGTGGGACATGTCTCGTCAAACTCAAAGTGACAGGTGCCCCGCCCCTTTTTCACACCATAACTAGAAACCCCCTAACCCTGCCTAGATCTACCCATTTCTCTCCCCTCGCAGCCCCAAACCACGCCTAAATACCTCCGACTTTGATATGATTTTCCTATCATTTTATATGGTTTAATATAAATTTTATATCAAATGATAAGCTTTTTATATCACTTTATAAGTCCTTATCAAATTATAAGCTATTATATATAACACTTTATATCCCATTTTTAACATTTTGAAACAGTTTTATACCACTTTTATGTCATTTTGTGATTTTATATCACTTTGATATCATTTTGATATGCCTTTTATATATTAGCATGCCCTTTTGATACAGTTTTATACCACTTTTATGTCCTTTTGTGATTTGATATCATTTTGATATGCCTTTTATCTATTGGCATGCCAGGACATGTCCAAAAGACGTATGCTACACGGTCAGGCGTCTCTTAATTATAATAGCAACGATAAAAAAATCACAAATGACAAAATGTGAATCATTTAAAAAAGTTTTATTAATTTAATTATAATGCTATACCATGTAAATTAAAAGCGCTGTTATAACTGCAGCCCTAAGCTTACACTGTATGCATGTCTATGAAAAGTAAGTTCAATCTACCCCCATTTGGTGTGCGGCTCTTATACATGAGTGAAATTTAACTCTCACCACACCGGACACTGAATTTGAATTAAAAACCTGCTATAAATGTAAATTTTTCCACAGGTCCACAAGCGTACAGTAAATTGAAACATGAAGTGGGTTATGAACATAGCACAGGACGACAGCTGTTACCTGAAACTCACGGCCCTTTTTGCTGATGATACAAAGATTTGTAACAGGGTTGATGTTCCTGGAGGGATACACCAAATGGAAAAGGACTTAGGAAAACTAGAGGAATGGCCAAAAATCTGGCAACTAAAATTTAATGTTGATAAGTGCAAGATAATGCACCTGGGACGTAAAAACCCAAGAGCAGAATAAAAAATCTGTGATACAGTCCTAACCTCAGTATCTGAGGAAAGGGATTTAGGGATCATTATTTCAGAAGACTTAAAGTATATAGCAAGAGGAATTACCAGTAGAAAGAGGGAGGTGCTCATGCCGCTCTACAGAGCACTAGTGAGACCTCATTTGGAGTATTGTGCTCAGTACTGGAGACCATATCTCCAGAAGGATATTGATACTTTGGAGAGAGTTCAGAGAAGAGCTACTAAACTGGTACATGGATTGCAGGATGAAACTTACCAGGAAAGATTAAAGGAACTTAACATGTATAGCTTGGAAGAAAGACGAGACAGAGGGGATATGATAGAAACTTTTAAATACATAAAGGGAATCAACAAGGTAAAAGAGGAAAGAATATTTAAAAGAAGAAAAACTGCTACAAGAGGACATAGTTTTAAATTAGAGGGGCAAAGGTTTAAAAGTAATATCAGGAAGTATTACTTTACTGAGAGAGTAGTGGATGCATGGAATAGCCTTCCTGCAGAAGTGGCAGCTGCAAATACAGTGAAGGAGTTTAAGCATGCATGGGATAGGCATAAGGCCATCCTTCATATAAGATAGGGCCAGGGGCTATCCATAGTATTTAGTATATTGGGCAGACTAGATGGGCCAAATAGTTCTTATCTGCCGACACATTCTATGTTTCTATGTTTCTTACATCCTAACATCAAACTTGTCATTTCCTACAAGACCACACACATGAGTATCAGGTAGCAGCTGTGGCAACCTTAGAGGTGTTAATTTTCTCGGGATCTGTCTATAGCTGTGTTAACACAAAAACTATTGGTATCGTTTCAACAGCTGAGGCAAATACTATACAGTATCTATCCATATTTTTATAGCATCTCTTTTCAGGAAACAAAATGATTGTGATTGGCTGTATCACCGCCAACACCTATTGCATATGCTTATGGTAAGAAAAATGGATTAATATAAATTTTATATCAAATGATAAGCTTTACATATCACTTTATAAGTTCTTATCAAATGATAAGCTTTTATTAACACTTTATATCTCATTTATAACATTTTGATACAGTTTTATACCACTTTTATGTCATTTTGTGATTTGATATCACTTTATCATTTTGATATGAGTTTTATATATAGGTATGCCCTTTTGATACAGTTTTATACCACTTTTATGTCATTTTGTGATTTGATATAATTTTAATATGCCTTTTATATATTGGCATGCCCAGTCATGTCCAAAAGACGTATACTACACGGCCGGGCGTCTTTTAATTATAATAGCAATGATAAAAAATCAAGGATAAAAAAATGTAAATCATTTTAAAAAGTTTTATTCATTTTTCTTTATTTACAACACGTCAACTTACATTTTTAACAACCAATTAGGGGCCGACAAGTTTGTGTGTAATTACAACAGCGTATACATAATTGTTTCATGCGCTTCACTACAAAGGAGCGCACAACACGATAATTTTTTCTAAAATCACTCGTAAACATTTTTAATACACTTTCAAAAGGTATTCCTTTAGCTATACAATGTAAGATATAGATGCAGTAATGGCCGCAGACCGAACTAGCGACGCCCTGGATTTGTCTGTTTAGATACCTTATAGTCTTAGAATTTTTGTATAAAATTTTTATAAATTCAGCAGGAAATAGCTCCCTCGACGGCAATAATCCATAACTATCAAAAAATATAGATACGCCATCAGGCTGTAATATAATAAAAAAACTGTGTCGCCCCCCGCTTATACGAATTGTCCGTATTTACAATGTAGGCCGCCGGGCAGTCGATGATTTTATTTTTAAGGAAATAAATCGCACGGAAATACACCTTTAAATATGCGACGGGTGTGAAAGTCGGTTTTAATAACACGTGTAATTTCACAATTATTCATTTTTATTAAGAAGCATATAAAACTTCCCTTCTATTATTTATTTCAATAATGTTTTCATGAACTGAATACACAATCATGTTAATAGTGTTTACAATTCAGCTCTAAGGTTTGCGCTTTTTACTAGCGAGAAATGACTGCCGGGTTCTTGATCCGGAGATAAATAAAAAGCGAACAATGTGTAGCTGTTCAAAAATTCGGACCGGTCTGCGGATAAAGCGTTGTCAGCCTTATGCTTTCCCGAAATATGCACAAGCGACATATATTCTCGAACCGCTGATTCGTCTTGGAAATTAGGTTGAAACGGTTTTGCGGGTATCTGTTGCCCCCCCCCCCCCCCGTCCAAATATAAGGCTGCATAATTCGCATTATAACAGTTGAAGCACAAGAATTTCTTTGGTAATGACCTGAAAATGACGCGTTGTCCACAAACGTTAGTATTACTGTTCTCGGTATGTTCACCAGAAAAAGATTCTCGTGGTTAGATATGCAAACAAATTTTCATACTTCTCTGAATAAGGGCTCTACGGCGCCATAAGAGCCGACAGCTTTCGGCGCGTAGTACTGTTTTCGCAATACCCGTCATTTTAGCAACGCTTTTAAGCAGCATCTATCAAACAATGCGACCCAACTGTTTACGCAATTTTAACCAATCAAGATAGTGGATTTATTGTAAAAAGAAAAAAGCGGACTACATTTTATTTAAAAACAGTTTATGTAAAACTAATAAAAACATTACAAGACGTTACGTGCAAACACATTTTACATACATTCAAAGTAAAAAAAATATGTAAAACAAATAAAAACATTATAATGCGTTACATACAAATACATTTTATATACATTCAAAAGTGTAGCATCTTCAAAAGCTTCTAAAAAGAAACGTGTTTTACCAGAGTACATTTGCTGCGCCAATGTAATAATCTGTAATTTATCACGAGGGTTCTTAAAAAGGACCATGTATTTAGTGTTTAAATTTATGGTTCGGCTTTTCTTACCCTGACAAAAAATGTTTTGAACAAGATACATAATGCTCAAGTTTCTGTGGTGTACGTATTTGGTTAATGCGTTTTGCATTTCAAGATTTTCACAAGCAGCCTCCATTAAATCATAAACGACTGCCAAATTTACCCTGTCCGGCATGAAAAGATCAGCGCCTGTAAAATTTTGCAGTATTCTCTCGACAAACCTGATGTTTGTAAACAAATGGATTAGTTTATCGTGCAATTTCTGACGTTATCAGGTTTGTACGCCCCCTTAACGTATCCGCTTGCATTAACAAACGTTTAACAAAAAACTCTTTCTGGAATTTGAGGGGCCTGCTAAAATACATGAAAAAGGGTGTTGAAATTGAGCCGCCATGTTTAATAGCCGGAAGGTAGCGTTGTAAAGTCAGACGTCTCTTTGTGTAGACACACTTTTGCGTTTTACGTAATGGTCTTGTCTCTACGGTCAAATGTTTTCTGTTTCTAAAAATTCAGTTTTGCTCGATACCTATTGTTTTCTGTGTCTCGGGATCGGAGTTGCGTGAGTAGTCCTGTACAAGGTGTTTTTAAACCTCGAAGCCATTCGTTCATTTGTCGACGCTCTTGATGATATACACGCAGCTATTCAATCTTTGTTAGATAGAGTTTTACAGGTTGCCGAGCCGGGTGATTATAACCAACTGCGCTTAGACGATGGCGGGACGTTTGACTCAGTTTTTTCAAATAGATTTTCTAGAGATGAATTTAGCTCCAAAACATTTTTGAACAATATCGCTAACGCTTTAAAGAGCAACGAGGAATACATAGCAGGTAATTCACTTAAACTAGTCATCATCATTGTCAGGGACTGTCGCGGTGGTGCCCGAAGTCGTTTGGGCGGCGTAGCGTAAAGCCGTATTATTGAACGCAAAAAAACATTTATACGACTTTAACAATTACGATAATAACGTTTGCCTGGCCGCTATTTTGGAGGGGGGCGCTTTGAGCGACGCCGTGTTAGCGAAATCCCAACAACTGCATCGCGATTTACAAATACCCAAAGGGTGTTTGGTATCTTTTAGCGAAATTGTTGGAGTTTGAAAAATATTTAAACAAAACAATTAAAGTTTTGTATCACAATAGGGGCCAGCTGCATTATTATCATACAGGCAATACCGCTAAAGAAAATACGTTTTATTTAATGCATCATGAAAATAATTATTACGACATTAAAAATCTAAAAGCTTTTATCGGAGCCAAATATTTATGCATCCGGTGCTGCTCTATATACAACAATAAACACCAACACGGCTGTATACAGTTTTGCAAAGCGTGTCAGCGGTCGGATTGCGTTGGTCAGGACGATTGACGACCACGTCTGTTACATGCAGCCTTACAACCCCAAACAAGCGACTGACAAGTACATCTTTTGCGACTTTGAAAATAGGCATACATATACCCAATTACATTTACACTACTACATTATACGGCCCTAATTCCTGGCAATTTAGCGGTAAATCCTGTACGCACGATTTTGTACGCATTTTTATCGACGGAAAGTTTTTCGGCTACACGTTCATAGCGCATAATGCCGGTCGTTACGACGCTTATTTTGTTATACAGGAGCTGATCAACGAAAAATTTAAAATTGACATTATAAACCAAGGTAATGTGCGTTACCCTGACTGATTAAATAAATTTGATTTAACAGCATTGGTCCAGAAACTTTATTTACTAGGCAATCGTTAGAAGCACATATAAGCATTCTTCCTAAATCGGGGAAAGATCATTCCCTTTCGTCTATTTTTCGGCCGATCTCATTGATCAATATAGATATCAAATTGTTCTCTAAAATACTTGCAGATAGACTAGCCCCTATAATCCCAAACATTGTTCATACAGACCAGGTTGGGTTTGTCCGCGGGAGAGAAGCAAGGGATAACACTATCAAAACTGTACTCCTTACGGATATAGCCAGAAATAGTGCCTCGCCTCTGTTTCCTTTCGATTGACGCAAAGAGGGCCTTTGATAGGGTCCACTGGTCTTTCCTTGACATTACTTTATGACAAATTGGGATTGGCCCCAAATTTTTTAACTGTGTACGTGCCTTATATTCAGACCCCACTGCAAGGGTAAGGATTAATGGACTATTATCCCCTCCCATACCTATTCGGAACGGGACTAGACAGGGATGCCCCCTTTCTCCACTCTTATATGTGTTAGTGATGGAACATCTGGCCACAGCCCTTCGTAAGAACCCTTCCATTCATGGTCTTACAGTTGAAAACAAACAGTATAAGACGGCGTTATATGCTGACGATCTTTTACTCTATATCACTCAGCCTCGTATTTCCATCCCTTCAATCCTAAAAGAATTTGAGCAGTTCGGTCACTTAAGTAACTTTAAGGTCAACTACACGAAATCCGAAATCCTCAACGTAACTGTTCCTCATGGTGCCTTTGCGGGTCTTCTGTCATCTTTCAGATTCAAACATCAACCTTCGGCCATTAAATATTTGGGTGTCCACATACCAGCTGATAGCAAACACCTATTAAAACTAAACTATTTCCCCTTACTGGATAGGATATTGAAAGACCTTGAGACTTTCAACAAAAAAGAGCTATCGTGGTTTGGACGGATTAATGCCTTAAAAATGGACATTCTGCCCAAATTTCTCTATATATTTCAGGCAATTCCCCTTTCACCACCATCCTCCTTTTTACGGAAAGTTAAAACAGCATTTTCCCGTTTCATATGGGGACAGGGTAGTCCACGGATAGGTCATTCCACCTTGGTTAGATCTAAACCTCATGGGGGCGTAGGCTTACCAGACCTTAAGTTATACCATACGGCTGCAATACTCATTAGAGTATTAGATTGGCATCACAACGTAGGCACGAAACAATGGGTAGGTTTAGAACAAAATTTGTGTTCCCTCCCTCTCAAATATATTCCATGGCTGTCACCTGGGGACCGCCCACGGTCTTCTAACCACCCCTCCTTATTGCAACATACCATCAAAACATGGGATTTATTAACTCTTAAAGGGATAGGTATCAGAAGACTTAGCCCGCTTACCCCTATTTTCCGTAATCCAGCATTTCCTGTTGGAATGGGTAGGGAGTAATTCTTGGGTTTGGGGATCGCAGGTGACCCTCGCTTTCACCACTTGATGCAAGGTAGTACATCCCCATCCCTTTCATCTATCTCCGCTACACGGATCTCTTGGTTAGAATATGAGCAAATTAAATCCTTTGTTTTGTCCAGGGGGGCGCAGTGTTCTTTCGGAGCCCCACTCACAGAGTTTGAAAAACTATTCATAGTATCTTCTCCTCCGACTCACCTCATTTCCCACCTGTATCAGATTCTTCTAACGGGCTCACACAAGGACAGCCCTAATTTTATAAGTGGCTAGGAATCAGATTTAGGTATTACCATAGCAGAAGTTGATCGTAAAAAGCATTCCTGTACTCTCATAAGCTTTCTATGGCTTGTGCCGCTCAAGAGAAGAATTACAAGATATTATCCAGTTTGTACAGGTACCCAGTTAGACTTCATAGAATTTTCCCTTCAGTGTCAGAGTTGTACTGGCGATGTTGCAGGGAAAGAGGTACGATGCTTCATGTTTGGTGGGGTTGTGACTTAATTAAACCCTTTTGGGGCTCAGTATTCCAAGCCTTTAATAAAATCTCTCCAAAACAAGTTGACAATTCTCCTCAAGTGGCGCTCCTCTCCATCCTCCCGGGCTCTATTTCGTCTCAAAAAGGGTCCCTGCTAAGATTTTATATTACAGCCGCTAGAACAGTGATCCCTAGATACTGGCGCTCAACACATGTTCCCACTATGAGGGATTGGTTTCAAGAAATGCAACAGATAGCTAGGATGGAGGAGATTTCGGCTGAGGCGCTTGATTTGTCTGCTAAGTACAGCAAGACTTGGGCTTGTTGGGCTAACGCAATAGAATCCTCAGACTTTCTGTCTCTTCTAGCGATGTGAGATAGATTTACCTTGGTTTTAGGTGGTGTTGAAAGCATCATACTGTGAATCTCCCTCTGTGGTGGAGATATAGTCCCTCACCCCCTCCCTTTACCTCCCTCCTCTCCTACTACGCTCCTCTTTCTCCTCTCCCCCTCCCTCTTTCTTATCTTACTTTCTTTTCTGTCTCTAGTTTTTCCTTTAGGATCTATTTAAGTGTTCTGTTGACAAATTGATTATTGGATTGTGTCAGAACAGGATAGTATTAGTAATGCACTCTATCAATGTACTTACTGTTATACTGTCACGGACCAGTATTGTCATAATTTAACGCGGAGCGCCTAACAAAGGTGTTCCTTTGTTGTCTTGTAAAGTTTAATTTGATGAAACCTTCAATAAAATCTGATTAAACAAAAAAAAATTGATTTATAGATTCGTTGAATTTCATACTGATGAAGCTCAGTAAGATGCCCGAAGCTATGGGCTTTTCATGCGCCAAGGGTCACTTCCCGCATTTTTTCAATACAGAAGAAAATAAAAATTACATAGGCGTCGGCCCGGATGCGCGGTATTACGGCTGTGATTACATGATGCCCGGCGAGAAAAAATAATTCATGGTGTGGTACGTAGAACATAAAAATGACACCTTTAATTTTCAGGAAGAGCTAAGAGCTTGCTGTATAGCGGGTGTTGAGAATCGTTTCTGGGTCTTGTGAATGTTACAGGGACACAATTATGGCCATGACTGAAAAAAAATAAAAAAGGGACGCAATACTTTAAATGTGAAAAGAAATACAGAACAGTCACTAAATGTATTGATCCATTTCAACTTATCACGTTGGCGTCAGTATGAGGTCTTGAGAAGGGCTTGTGAATGTTACAGGGACACGATTATGGCCATGACTGAAAAAAAGTGACGCAATACTTTAAACGTGAAAAGAAATACAGAACAGTCACTAAATGTATCAACCCAGGTGTCATTTTTATGTTCTTCGTACCACAGCATGAATTCTTTTTTCTCGCCTGGCATCATGTTATCGCAGCCATAATACCGCGCATCCGGGCCGACGCCTATGTAAATTGTATTTTCTTCCGTATTGAAAAAATGCGGGAAGTGAAAAGCCCATAGTTTTGGGCATCTTACTGAGCTTCATCGGTTTGAAATTCAACGAATCTATGAATCAATTTTTTTTATAACAGTGAGGGTAACGCACAGTGAGGGTAACGCACATTATAGCCTTGGTTTATAATGTCAATTTTAAATTTTTCATTGATCAGCTCCTGTATAACAAAATAAGCGGCGTAACGACCGGCATTATGCGCTATGAACGTGTAGCCGAAAAACTTTCCGTCGATAAAAATGCGTACAAAATCGTGCGTACAGGATTTACCGCTAAATTGCCAGGAATTAGGGCCGTATAATGTAGTAGTGTAAATGTAATTGGGTATATGTATGCCTATTTTCAAAGTCGCAAAAGATGTACTTGTCAGTCGCTTGTTTGGGGTTATAAGGCTGCATGTAACAGACGTGGTCGTCAAATTTGCCAACCAGCCCGCCGCAGACGCTGCATTTGTAACCACCACACTTGTGCTCAGCGCCCCGGTCTATATATCTGTAACAAAAACTGCAAAAAGTTTTGCGGCTCCCGGGGCGCTCCAGAGTGACGTCAGGGCGCCCCAGGCGCATGGATGACGTGATCGCATGGCACGTCATCCATGCGCATGGGGCGCTCTGACGTCATTCTGGAGCGCCCCGGGAGCCGCACGGATGTTAAGTATACCGCTCCCCCGCTCCCCGCTCCTACTATGGCAACCAGGACTTTAATAGCGTCCTGGGTGCCATAGTAACACTGAAAGCATTTTGAAGACGGATCCGTCTTCAAATGCTTTCAGTACACTTGCGTTTTTCCGGATCCGGCGTGTAATTCCGGCAAGTGGAGTACACGCCGGATCCGGACAACGCAAGTGTGAAAGAGCCCTAACAAAGATTGTATAGCTGCGTGTATATCAAGAGCGTCGACAAATGAACGAATGGCTTCGAGGTTAGCGAATCTAAAATGTTCTGTGTACATGGTACTGTTAAAATTCACTAAGTCGTGCATTTTAGATAAACGGTTCTAACGTTGACGTACGGTTACAAACTCAACAACGGTAAAACTGTATTAAAGGTTAAGGGTATAACGCTCAATGTCGCTAACGCCCGACTTGTTAATTTTGACAGTTTAAAACACCTTGTACCGGACTACTCACACAACTCCGATCCCGAGACGCAGAAAACAATAGGTATCGAGCAAAACAGAATTTTCAGAAACGGAAAACGTTTGACCGTAGAGACAAGACCATTACGTAAAACGCAAAAGTGTGTCTACACAAAGACGTCTGACTGACAACTTTACAACGCTACCTTCTGGCTATTAAACCTGGCGGCTCAATTTCAACACCGTTTTTCATGTATTTTAGCAGGCCCCTCAAATCCCGGAAAGAATTTTTTGTTAAACGTTTGTTAATACAAGCGGATGCTTTAATGGTGCACAAACCTGATAACGTCATTTGGCTTTACGCTTGTTGGCAGAAATTGCACGATGAACTAACCCGTTTGTTTACAAACATCAGGTTTGTTGAGGGAATACCGCAAAATTTTAAAGCCGCTGATCTATTCCTGCCAGACAAGGTAAATTTGGCAGTCGATGATTTAATGGAGGCGGCTTGTGAAAATCTTGAAATGCAAAACGCATTCACCAACTACGTACACCACAGAAACTTGAGCATTATGTATGTCGTTCAAATTTTTTTTTGTCAGGGTAAGAAAAGCCGAACCATAAATTTAAACACTAAATACATGGTCCTTTTTAAGAACCCTCGTGATAAATTACAGATTATTACGTTGGCGCGGCAAATGTACCCTGGGTAAAACACGTTTCTTTTTAGAAGCTTTTGAAGATGCTACACTTTTGAATGTATATAAAATGTATTTGTATGTAACGTCTTGTAATGTTTTTATTAGTTTTACATAAATAGTTTTTAAATAAAATGTAGTCCGCTTTTTTCTTTTTACAATAAATCCACTATCTTAGTTAGTTAAAATTGCGTAAACAGTTGGGTCGCATTGTTTGATAGACGCTGCTTAAAAACGTTGCTAAAATGACGAGTATTGCCGAGATATTGCAAAAACAATACTACACACCGAAAGCTGTCGGCTCTTATGTTCGCATATCTAACCACGAGAATCTTTTTCTGGGGAACATACCGAGAACAGCAATACTAACGTTTGTGGACAACGTGTCATTTTCAGGTCATTACCAAAGAAATTCTTGTGCTTCAACCGTTATAATGCGAATTGTGCGGCCTTATATTTGGACGGGGGGGGGGGGGGGGCAACAGATACCCGCAAAACCATTTCAACCTAATTTCAAAGACGAATCAGCGGTTTGAGAATATATGTCACTCGTACATATTTCGGGAAAGCATAAGGCTGACAACGCTTTATCCACGGACCAGTCCGAATTTTTGAACAGCTACACATTGTTCGCTTTTTATTTATCGCCGGATCAAAAATCCGACGGTCATTTCTCGCTAGTAAAAAGCGTAAATCTCAGAGCTGAATTGTAAACACTATTAACATGATTGTGTATTCAGTTCATGAAAACATTATTGAAATAAATAATAGAAGGGAAGTTTTATATGCTTCTCAATAAAAAATGAACAATTATGAAATTACACGTGTTATTAAAACCGACTTTCACGCCCATCGCATATTTAAAGGTGTATTTCCGTGCGTTATTTCCTTAAAAATAAAATCATTGACCACCCGGCGGCCTACATTGTAAATACGGACAATTCGTATAAGCGGGGGGCGACACTGGTTTATTATTATATTACAGCCTGACGATGTATCTATATTTTTTGATAGTTATGGATTATCGCCGTCGAGGGAGCTATCTCCTGCTGAATTTATAAAGATTTTATACAAAAATTCTAAGACTATAAGGTATCTAAATGGACAAATCCAGGACGTCGCTAGTTCGGTCTGCGGCCATTACTGCATCTATATCTTACATTGTATAGCTAAAGGAATACCTTTTGAAAGTGTAAAAATGTTTACGAGTGATTTTAGAAAAGATTATTGTGTTGTGCGCTCCTTTGTAGCGAAGCGCATGAAACAATTATGTATATGCTGTTGTAATTGCACACAAACTTGTCGGCCCCTAAGTGGTTGTTAAAAATGTAAGTTGACGTGTTGTAAATAAAGAAAAATGAATAAAACTTTTTTAAATTATTTAAATTTTGTCATCCTTGATTTTTTATCTTTGCTATTATAATTAAAAGACGCCCGGCCGCATAGTATACGTCTTTTGGACATGACCGGGCATGCCAATATATAAAAGTCATATCAAAATGATATCAAAGTGATATCAAATCACAAAATGACATAAAAGTGGTATAAAACTGTATCAATATGTTATAAATGGGATATAAATTGTTAGTAAAAGCTTATCATTTGATAAGGACTTATAAAGTGATATGTAAAGATTATCATTTGATATAAAATGTATATTAAGCCATTTTTCTTACCATGAGCATATGCAATAGGTGTTGGCGGTGATACAGCCAATCACAATCATTTTGTTTCCTGAAAAGAGATGCTATAAAAATATGGATAGATACTGCATAGTATTTGCCTCAGCTGTTGAAATGATACCAATAGTTTTTGTGTTAACTCTGCTATAGACGGATCCCGAGAAAATTAACACCTCTAAGGTTGCCACAGCTGCTACCTAATACTCATGTGTGTGGTCTTGTAGGAAATGACAAGTTTGTTAGGATGTAAGGGCCTTGAGTTTCAGGTAACAGCTGTCATCCTGTGCTATGCTCATAACCCACTTCAAGTTTCAATCTACTGTATGCTTGTGAACCTGCAGAAAAATGTACACTTATAGCAGGAATGTGACATTTCAGGTTTTTAATTCAAATTCAGTGTGTTGACTCTGTGCGGTGTGGTGGGAGTTAAATTACACTCATGTATAAGAGCCGCACACCCAATGGGGGTAGATTGAACTTAATTTTTTATAGACATGCATACACTGTAAGCTTGGGGCTGCAGTTATAAGAGCGTTTTTAATTGACATGGTATAGCATTATAATAAAAATTAATACAACTTTTTAAAAAGATTTAAATTTTGTCATCCTTGAGTTTTTTATCGTTGCTATTATAATTAAAAGATGCCCGGCCATGTAGCATACGTTTTTTAGACATGTCCTGGCATGCCAATATATAAAAGGCATATCAAAACGATATCAAAGTGATATCAAATAACAAAATGACATAAAAGTGGTATAAAACTATATCAAAATGTTATAAATGGGATATAAAGTGTTAATAAAAGCTTATCATTTGATAAGGACTTATAAAGTGATATAAAAAGCTTATCATTTAATATAAAATTTATATTAAACCATATAAAATGATAGGAAAATCAAATTAAAGTGGGAGGCATTAGGCGTGGTTTGGGGCGGCGAGGGGAGAGAAATGGGTGGATCTGGGCGGGGTTAGGGTGTTTATGGTGTGAAGAAGGGGCATGGCACCTGTCACTTTGAGTTTGACGAGACATGTCCCACTATACTACTACTCCTGTATTGAAGAAGACTACCATGATGGGGAAATAGTCAATCTCCAGGTAAATCAACCATTCCAAAACGCCATAAAGTGCTGTTAGTTTTATATTTGAATTCTAAACCAATATATAAATATAATAAATTGTATTTCCAATTTATCTTTTATTAGTCCCTATTTGAACAGAATTTGGAAATTGAAAGTCACGAATTGGAACAGATATCCGGCAACATGATGGAAGAAATTAGCTCTGAATTATCCCGAAATCCTGCAAATAATGAACATGAGGTAAAACAGCATTATCTTGATTTATAATTCTGTGCCTCGAATTGAACTTATTTCTCAGGGATTGCTGTGCCTAAGTCGATCCTCCTCGCACACAGTGCATTTTACTTTAATCTCTTTACAGTAGCACATACCTCTCACATCTAGTGCCTCCAGATGACGTCTCCTCTGATGTAGAACTTCTCTGTCATCATCATTTTCTATCATCATCCCCCAACCTGGAGCCCCCACAGTGTTATCCTGCTGCTCGATGTGCCCACAATACCCCCAAATACTATCCTGAAGAATTATTAGTGCCCCCCATAGTAATAGTGCTCCTCCAAGTACCACCAATAGTAATTCTCTTCTAGAATGCCCTCATTAGTAGAAGAGCCCTCCTTTATTAATAATGCCTTCACAGAGCCCCCAGAGGAAATAAGGCCCCCTATTGTTCCACGAGTGGTAATAAAGCTCTCTACATATGACTCAGTAGTAATAAGGCCCCCCATAGTGTACTTCTTTTAGAAATAAATGCAGATCTATAAGTCCCTCCTATAGAGCTCCCAGTATTAATACTAATGACGATAATGTACCCTGGATTTAAAATGCCCCCACAGTGCCCACAATAATTATAATGCCCCTAGACTGCCCCCAATATTTACATTGCCCCTTAATTTTATAATGTTCTCCCCTGCAGTTATATTCCTACCTTTACTGTCCTCACAAATTATAATTCCTCAGCTCCTCCACCATACAGTCCCATGTAAATAACACTATTTCCCTCCCTCCCACATAGAGTCCCATGTAAATAAGATCACATCATCTCCCCAGCCGCCTTCAACATACAGTCCCATGTTAATAACTTCACCCCTGGACATTTTGTCCCATGATAATAACATCCCTCCCTTCTGCCCTAACATATAGTTCTAGTTAAATAACCACAACTCTCAGCATTGCTCTGCCTCTCCCCTCACTTACCTCTCCTCATGTAACAGACCTAACCACAGCTTCTTCTCCTGGACTTTTCCTCCTCACTGCTGAACGACCTCCTCTCCTGCACTGGTCACATGATGGTTTACATCATCGCAGGTCCTCAACCATTGCCTTCTGCACCTATCACATCACCTGATCTTGCAGTCTGTTAGATTCAATTGTATTGCCATCCTGAGGACGGCAATTCAGTTGTATCTGCCTGGCAGGCAGTACATTCGGGGCCTGGGACAAATGTTAATGTTGTAGCCTAGCAACGCCCCTGTCGTATATGTATGTTAGAAAAACAAGCTATTTAAAAAAAAAAAGGGGGGGACTCACACACGTGTGATTCCAGTAAATGAAATCTCTTCTTAGACAGCACAAGGTCCATCTTGGGTAGTGTTCCATCAATATTATTTGACAGTTAACTTTATTGACTGTAAATAAAAAAATAAATCGTATGTAAATACAGATGTAGCTTGGTTAAAACACAAACTTATGACTCAAATTTCTTAACTCGCGTTATCTTGAAACAAAAGCCATTAAAAAGCAATTGCTGTTTGCTTACCGCATTAGTTTGGATAACACGTCTCATAATGCATATGGGTTAACTCTACTACATCTATATTTTCTAATGTATGGATGCGCAACCAATGACCCACCAGCTCTTACAAAAATAAATATCACAGCATGCCCTTATAGAAATAGGCTGTTCAAACATAATTGAAGTAGTTTTATAACATTTGGAAGACACCCTGGTTGTGCATCCCTGTTCCACAGCTTGATTGGATAAACTAAATTATATGAAATTTTACAGACAAAGATTATGATAAGGAACATATATATAGCCCAAACAAAATTCAGGGCCCACCCCTGATTAAAGCATGAAAACCGACCAAAAGGAGTGGGTCAGATATATTACAAATAACACTAATGGTACTAAGATAGTCCAAAAATAGCATCATTTTATTAGAAAATCACAGACACATGATTGACACAAGTCACACAAAGACATTTAATAGGTCACAATACATGTTAAAAACCAAGGGGACCGATGGTGAACTGCCGGTATATATAAATATAAATAAAGTGCACGTGCAAAAAACTTCCTGATTGGTCATCAGTAGGAAGGTATGTTATACCTACATCCGATGGCTCAAAATTTGCATAATTTACCTAAATGCATTGTTTGTACAACAGATACAGAGATGGGAGTGAAAATACACACCACAAGTGGCTAGCTGAGGCAATAGGGTAAATAGAGTTATAACCAGCACATAGAAAAATACTGACCACACAGTTATAGTATACTGTACAGCAACACCACCGGTCCGCTCCCCAACGCACGTTTCGCGTACAGCTTTGTCAAGGGGTACTAATTGGTGTGCAAAGATTATGTTCAGGATAAATCATTGTTTTACAGGGAGTGCAGAATTATTAGGCAAGTTGTATTTTTGAGGATTAATTTTATTATTGAACAACAACCATGTTCTCATTGAACCCAAAAAACTCATTAATATCAAAGCTGAATATTTTTGGAAGTAGTTTTTAGTTTGTTTTTAGTTTTAGCTATTTTAGGGGGATATCTGTGTGTGCAGGTGACTATTACTGTGCATAATTATTAGGCAACTTAACAAAAAACAAATATATACCCATTTCAATTATTTATTTTTACCAGTGAAACCAATATAACATCTCAACATTCACAAATATACATTTCTGACATTCAAAAACAAAACAAAAACAAATCATTGACCAATATAGCCACCTTTCTTTGCAAGGACACTCAAAAGCCTGCCACCCATGGATTCTGTCAATGTTTTGATCTGTTCACCATCAACATTGCGTGCAGCAGCAACCACAGCCTCCCAGACACTGTTCAGAGAGGTGTACTGTTTTCCCTCCTTGTAAATCTCACATTTGATGATGGACCACAGGTTCTCAATGGGGTTCAGATCAGGTGAATAAGGAGGCCATGTCATTAGATTTTCTTCTTTTATACCCTTTCTTGCCAGCCACGCTGTGGAGTACTTGGACGTGTGTGATGGAGCATTGTCCTGCATGAAAATCATGTTTTTCTTGAAGGATGCAGACTTCTTCCTGTACCACTGCTTGAAGAAGGTGTCTTCCAGAAACTGGCAGTAGGACTGGGAGTTGAGCTTGACTCCATCCTCAACCCGAAAAGGCCCCACAAGCTCATCTTTGATGATACCAGCCCAAACCAGTACTCCACCTCCACCTTGCTGGCGTCTGAGTCGGACTGGAGCTCTCTGCCCTTTACCAATCCAGCCACGGGCCCATCCATCTGGCCCATCAAGACTCACTCTCATTTCATCAGTCCATAAAACCTTAGAAAAATCAGTCTTGAGATATTTCTTGGCCCAGTCTTGATGTTTCAGCTTGTGTGTCTTGTTCATTGATGGTCGTCTTTCAGCCTTTCTTACCTTGGCCATGTCTCTGAGTATTGCACACCTTGTGCTTTTGGGCACTCCAGTGATGTTGCAGCTCTGAAATATGGCCAAACTGGTGGCAAGTGGCATCTTGGCAGCTGCACGCTTGACTTTTCTCAGTTCATGGGCAGTTATTTTGCGCCTTGGGTTTTCCACACGCTTCTTGCGACCCTGTTGACTATTTTGAATGAAACGCTTGATTGTTCGATGATCACGCTTCAGAAGCTTTGCAATTTTAAGAGTGCTGCATCCCTCTGCAAGATATCTCACTATTTTTGCCTTTTCTGAGCCTGTCAAGACCTTCTTTTGACCCATTTTGCCAAAGGAAAGGAAGTTGCCTAATAATTATGCACACCTGATATAGGGTGTTGATGTCATTAGACCACACCCATTCTCATTACAGAGGTGCACATCACCTAATATGCTTAATTGGTAGTAGGCTTTCGAGCCTATACAGCTTGGAGTAAGACAACATGCATAAAGAGGATGATGTGGTCAAAATACTCATTTGCCTAATAATTCTGCACTCCCTGTATAGTCCAGGATAGGGTATTGGAAATTATTTCCCACTTTCTCTTTAAACAGAGTCATACAACAGTCCTGTAACGGTCGCGTACACACACACAGGGGGGAGGGAAGTGACCACTGCGCTCCACCCTTACCCCTGGCCCTGCCTACTTGCCTCGCGAGTCCTAATGACAGGGGACGGCAATCCCTAGCTTGAACTAAGTGCAGGGATGACAGACAGACAAACAACAGAACGTGAACGGACCGAGTCAATACCAGGAAAGCTACAAAGTACAAATGGAGCAAGCAGAGAATAGTCAGGAGAAGTCGGGGTCATAAATACCAGGAGAGTCTTGAAGTACCAAAGGAATAAGCAGAGGATCGTCAGGAGGAGGCCGGGGTCAGAATACCAGGAGAGCAGCAAAGTACACAAGGAGCAGGCAGAGGATCGTCAGGAAACAGCAGGAGGTAAGTACGCCAGGAAATACAACATCACAGGTGGAACCTAAATTAACAGGCAACCTGTGGCCAGCAGGCTGCCTGTATTTATAGTGTGGAGTGAGGGTCATGTGACGTGGCCAGCGTCACATGACCGACAGACCAACCAGTCGAGCACCGAGTGATCAGCTCGGCGCTCAAGGCAGACTTAGGAGCAGGGAACATCCCAGCTAGCAAAGCCGCCCTGGGAACGAGGTCAAGCACAGATCCTCGCTCCCGAAGCTAAGTAGCAGGTCTGCGGCTAATGGGAGACCCCGTTACAAGTCCATATTAAAACAAAAAATTATGTGCCAATGTTCTCTGCTATAACAACATTGAAATACGATGCCCATTGCAATACTCATTCTGACATGTTCCCTGAAAACCAAGTTACTTAGCAATCAAATTTGGTTGCCCATATTTCCAAATATCTTTTGGGTAATTTTATCATCATCAACAATTTGGTTAGTAGTGCTATGTTATCCAGAGTCAATGCCTAGGAAAAGTAAAAGGCAGAATACTCTTTTGCAAGCATGTATATGATTGGAGGCAAACTTTTGTATCTAGTTTTAACGTGTTATAAAAGGCACACAAACTTGATAATCCATAGTGCATCTAAAAATGTAAACCATTATGGTATCCTAAGGGCTCTTTATCATGACCATTTATGCTTTGGCACAAAATAATAATAATGTTATGTGCTTGTTTAGTACCAATTCTAACATCCCGCTGTCACAATGAGCTTGTTTTCTCACAATCATATAAAAGAGCCCTTAGGGTAATAGTTTTATGCCACTGACCCTTTTTTTAAAAATTAAAATCTTTTCAGGCACCATCGTAAAGTTGCCTACAGATCTTTCACAGCCTGGGTTCACGGATACTTTATCAGTATCGGAAATAGAAGACCTATACCTTCTTGTGTTATTAGCAAAGTGCGTAGTTGTTTCCCAGACCCAGAAGGAGAATAAACTGGATTTAAGGAATGCAATGATCACCCCGCAGAATTTATGGCATTTGAATAACTGATAAAATATCATAGAAGAAATGCTACCTCCCAGTTTTTTCATTTATAGTTTGTTTTATTTAATATCAATACGTAAGGCAAAATATTTGAAGTATTGTTCAAAAGGCAATTTAACCTCTTAAGGACACAGGGCGTACAGGTACGCCCTGATGTCCCGGTACTTAAGGACACAGGGTGTACCTGTACGCCCTGTGTATTTCCAATCACCACCGCTCGGCACCTTGGCTAAATGCGATCACCGCAAACCGCAGGTCAATTCAGACCTGCGGTTTGCGGTTTTACAGGCTGGAAGCTGTATGAGTAATACACACAGTATTACTCATACAGCCAATGCATTCCAATACAGAAGTATTGGAATGCATTGTAAAAAGGTTCAGACCCCCAAAAGTTGAAGTCCCAAAATGGGACAAAAAAAGTAAAAAAAAAGTTGAAAAAATAAAGTTTTCTCCCCAAACAATTAAACGTGTCAAGTAAAAATAAACAAAAACTTAATTTTTCCAAAATAAAGTTTAAAAAAATTGGTAAAAAATAGGGAAAAGTAGACATATTAGGTATCGCTGCATCTGTATCAACCATATCACATGACCTAACCCCTCAGATGAACACCATAAAAAATAAAAAATAAAAACTGTGCTAAATAAACCCTTTTTTTGTCACCTTACATCACAAAAAGTACAACAGTAAGTGATCAAAAAGGCGTATGCCCACCAAAATAGTACCAATCTAACCATCACCTCATCCCGCAAAAAATGAGCCCCTACCTAATCGCCCAAAAAATAAAAATAAACTATGGCTCAGAATATGGAGACACTAAAACATCATTTATTTTGTTTTAAAAAAGCTGTTATTGTGTAAAACTTAAGTAAATAAAAAAAAGTATACATATTAGGTATCGACCGACTCTATAAAAATATCACATGACCTAACCCCTCAGGTGAACACTCATCTCATCCCGCAAAAAATGAGACCCTACCTAAGATAATCGCCCAAAAACTGAACAAACTATGGCTCTCAGACTATGGAGACACTAAAACATGATTTTATTTGTTTAAAAAATAAAATTCTTCTGTAAAATTTACATAAATATTTTTTTTTTTATACATATTAGGTATCGCCGCGTCAGTGACAACTTGCTCTATAAAAATACCACATGATCTAACCTGTCAGATGAATGTTGTAAATAACAAAAAAAAAACGTGCCAAAACAGCTATTTCTTGTTACCTTGCCTCACAAAAAGTGTAATATAGAGCAACCAAAAATCATATGTACCCAAAATATATTCATGAATTCTTACATTTTTCAAATATTTCAAAACAATAACCGGCATAGCCTTTTTCCAGTAATCTTACAGTAAGAACCCTCAAAGGTCTTTCGAAAGCTTTTGACAAGGTAATTGCAACCACTTCGACCATGACATCTTACTTTGTAAAGTAGATTGTCTAAATTTGAGTCAAAAACTATTCGTTTTCGTTGATTGACTTTTCTTTTTCTTCTTGGACAGGCAGTAGTGGCGCTTCAGGAACTTAGTGTTTGTAGAATATAGGTGCTATTTCCTCAGGTTCAGATTCAAAGAAGCTTGACACATTGGGAACATAATCACTGTCTTGATCTTGGTTTTCAAATTCTTCATTAGAAAGTGTTTCACCCTCAATGTTATCTTCACGAATCGGAGAGAGTGGTGCAAAAGAACTTGAAAAATCATCTTCAATTCTAATGAAGCAATCTTGACTCAAAGACAACCTGTTTTGCCTCTTCTTTAGGGGGCGAATCTGAATCTTCCCTCTGCCTCAAGGGGTTCGGAGTCGATGTCGAAGCCGTAATGTGGTCACTGGAAAATTGAATATACTTACGTGGACTTAGAATTTCAAACTCTGACTTCATAAGGATGATATTGACACTAACAAATCCAACAAATGATATTTCCGAGTATGCCTCACTACTTATTTGCCTTGTTTGTTCTTCATCATTGAGCTTTGATTTTGCTTCTTGACACCTTTTCCTTTTTGTTGGTCTAGACTTGTATAAACTCTGAGATTAATAATTCGCCATGAGCAGATGGAAAGATAGTAGGGACGGCGTCTGGACGTAGCACACGACCATGGTGTGTAATGTTGTATGATTCTTCGCTAAAATGTAGAGAGCATAGTCGAAATTTATAATTTTTGTTCAGTTCTAGAATCTTCTTTGACAGCTGGTCAATATCTGTAAATTCTTGAGGAAAGTGTCATAGCCAATGTTTTATTCTGTTGAAATCTTTTGGGAAGCAATGAAGTATGACTTCATCACCATTTTTTTTTTTTTACTGTTTGACTAGAGAATTGTTGAATATTGCAGCTGGGCATTGTGATAGATATAAATTACCTTAAAAAAATAAAAAAAAATTAGTACATATTGATGACACAGTGGACACCCAAAACATAAATAATCTACAAATTGTTTGAAATTGTGTTTTATGTTGTATTAGACAAGAGTGCCATGTTGGTCAATATCGGGGCAGATGGTTGGATATTGTAGTAGAAGTCAACAACAAAAAAATGTTAGAAAAAATAAATATTATTTATCAGACATTTACGTGATCAGCTTTGTAGTCTGAGAAGCTATCCATGCGGTGGGTAACAGCACTCTCTGTGTGCACACTCAAACAGGTAATAGTTGGACCGTCCACCTGTACTTTGAAGTCCATTTTTATATAATAAGTCCACACTAATTGACATTACTAAGTGATTCTACTTTATTAAAAATACAAAAAAAATATTAGATCTGCACTATTACAAGTTGTCTGTGGCGGTAAAGAAAAGGATTCAACCGGACTGCTAATTTCTATAACGGTTTAGAGAAAAGTAGATATCCAAATTCTTACCATAAACACTCTTTTCAACACTTGGTTTTTGCTTCTTCCAGACAAAAACTTACCTACTGCTAACTTACCTTTCACTATTAGATATTGTATTAACCACACTGTTAGTCCAGTGCACATGATATATAATAGCCTACATGAATGAAGAATAAAAAAAATAACTATTGAAAACATTATATCATATGTAACTGGCCCGAGTAGTATGGTGATATATGTTGATCTGGCAATTACCTTAAAAAAAAGCTGAAAGTACACTTGTTGATCATGAACATTTGCAACAGCAAACAACAATATGTATCAAGAAATTCTATTCAAATATAAAAGCAATTAGTTGAGATACGGAAACACATATAGATTCAATAACAGGGGAGGTGTGATTATATGGCGTGACTCCATAGACATTATGGTAAGGATGATGAGGATTACACCTAGTGTGGTGAAAGTATGTGGCGTGACTCCATAGACATTATGGTGAGGATGATGAGGATTACACCTAGTGTGGTGAAAGTATGTGGCGTGACTCCATAGACATTATGGTGAGGATGATGAGGATTACACCTAGTGTGGTGAAAGTATGTGGCGTGACTCCATAGACATTATGGTGAGGATGATGAGGATAACTCCTGTTACATACATTATAAGGAAGATGATGAGGATAGATCTTTATTAAAAAAAACTCAGGGCTGGCACACAGTTTTTTTTATTTATTAATTATTATTTTTTTTACTTGTTTTGAAAAAAATATATTTCTCTGTCCTATGCATTTATAATTTGATTGCTTTTTGTCCTTACTATTGTCCCATCTTGGGCTTATATAACGTTTCTGGGCCAGAATAATCTAGATAACCTGATTTGCCCTAATATAATATTTTTGTGTCCCAGGATAATCTTGCTAATATGTGGAATATCTGATGCTGGTGGGGTCAGGGGCGAAGCGTGACCACTGGCTTCCGTTCACCTGCGCCTAAAGCCAGTGATCACGCTGACGCTGAGGACCAGAATCGTCGAGGCGCACGCGCTAGATGGAAATGGCGGCCCATGCGCAGTGAGACGATTGCAGTCGGCGTGATCGCGCAGTAACAAGTAGCGCACCGCTCATGCACGAGACTTGCGCGATCCCAGCCTCACGGCAGGATTTCACTCAAAGTGAAGAGAGGACGGGTAAGGGTCGGGCTTAGCTTGACTTGAAGCAAGGAGGCCGCTGCCCCTTGACTTCAAGCTGGCTCTGAAGATAGCATGAATGGAGATTAAAACAGCATTTTTATAAAGTATACAATGACCAGTGGAGGAATGAAAAACATGATTATGAACACACTGGGGGATACTGTAAGGTAATGTCAGTTTTATATGTGTTTTGGAGGTGACTCACTTTATGAATAAACATTAGTAGATTGTTTAAATCATTTGGACTTACAGTATTATGAAGAAAATCTAGGTGAAAATAAAAATAATGGCATGCAAATCATAGGTTTTTATAGACATATTTATCAGTGCAAGTGAAGCAGCATTTCTGAAACATTGCTAAGAGTTAGAAACTATTTCTTATTTAGAGCCAGCGATAATCATTTCAGATTGTTACTTTGATAAATTTGTACTTAGCCAACTTAACATAGCCAGTAGGAGGAGAGTATATAAAAATATGAGATAAGTTGCTTCTTCTGACCCCCTTTATCTGCCAGGAAAAGTAGGAGAGACTTGCTATGCAGATGTGTCCCGCCTATGTCATTACAAATATAAAATGCACAGAGATTTACTGTCCTGACTTCACCAGCTTGGGTGGAGGAGTGCAGTCCTTGAGGTTAGAATATTGAAACTGCAGTTTTGTGAATGTGATAACTGTTTGTGAAGCACTTTAACCCCTTAGTGACCGCCAATACACCCTTTTGCTCCTTCCTTTTTTTGGAGGTCTAGTCAGCCAGGTTTCTGCTCAGATTATTAGAAGCGCTGCTCAATAGCAACCTTGGCATCTAAGTGGTTTAGAGGGAGAGGACTCTGGCACCTACATAAATGAGATAGTGGGGTGCCAATGTCTTAGTATGGCAGCTGGGGGTCTAATAAAGGCCCCCAAGTCTGCCTGCAGTGTATGCTGATAGTGTCTGTCAGTATCCCACTGACTAATCAGTAGTTATAAGTCAGAGCAACTGGACTTATTGTATTTTTTTTCCTTAAGGACATTTGTTAGTGATCCGATACCCCCATTAGTAGGAGAAATCTCCGGCATTAAATACTTGTGACTTGTGCGTCAGTCACGGAGGAGTTAATTGCATTTACATGACGATTGCCTCTCAAAGTCCCCTTGTGGGACTAATAAATAGTAAAAAATAAAAGTTATAAAGTTGTATTAAATTTTTTTTTAAATCTCCAAGCAACCTTTTCCATTTGAACAAATGATATTCAATGGAAAAAAATGCAAAAAAGAAAATCTCCTCCACATATTTGATAGGGGGTGATGGATTTTTAATTACTTTTGTATTTCCTACTTTATTAATTATTTTTAGTCCCCTTATGGGACTTAAACATCCATTCATCAGATCTCTTCTACCATACACTGCATTGATTTACTCTTGCAGTCTACGGGAAAATTACTGTGTTCATATTGAGCTTTGCTCTGGCAGACCAGGGAGCATTCACAAGTCTCCCATCTGTCATAGCAGCTCAATGGCTCCTGTGATCTCAACACAGGGAGTCTGTTTGGTTACTGGGATAATCTCACCCTGTGATCAGAGTTGTCTCAAATTACAGACACTGCCGGCTGTATAACACACCAGACATCCGCAGGCTATTGTGCACCACTCAGTTTCTGGGCAGGCGCAATTTTTAAAAACCCCAAATAAGCAGTTAAAAGGAATCTGTCAGGAACTGAAAGGTACCTGAACCATGAGTAGCATGACATCCTGACAGATTCCCTGGTTATAATGAGCTAATCTATACGTGTTTTGCAGTTCACAAATCGCAGATCCGGCCAAGTGCATGTCGTAATTTATTTTACTCCCGTAGAAAGGTCCTATCCTTGTCTGCAAAATGTACAAGAATAGGACATGTTCTATTTTTTTGCTGGGCCGCAGAATGGACGTGTGGATGCAGACAGCACACAGTTGTGTAGTCTGCAAGTTTTGCAGCCCATTGAGATGAATGGGTCTACATCTGATCTGCAAAAAAATGTGAATCAAATGCGGACCAAAACTACGGCCTTGTGCATGAGCCCTTAGGCTACATGCACACGAACGTTGTTTGTTTCCGTGTCCGTTCAGTTTTTTTAGCAGATAGGATTCGGACCCATTGCAGACCCGTTCAACACCTTGTGCTGTCCGAATCAGTATGTCCGTTCCGTTGCCCCGCAAAAAGAATAGTGCATGTCCTATTTTTTTTCTAGTTTGCGGACAAGGATAGGCATTAATACAATGGATTCGCAAAAAAAAAAAATAGATGCCATACAGAACATCATCTTTTTTTTTTTGCGGACCGCAAGAAACATACGGTCTTGTGCATGTAGCCTTACTCTGAGGTGTCTCTGAGACATTATACTTTAAACAACAAGCTGGGAATAGGGAGAAGAATCACAGAGGTGGCTCCCTGCCATCTTCTCTATGCCTGGATCAGCTTGATTGACAAGTTTTTCCCTGTATACACAAATAGGGAGAGAAAAGTAATTAAGCTGAGCAGAGCACAGAGATGCCAGCAGGAAGCTTCCCTGTGACTGTTCTTCTCGTTCTCAGACCATTTTAAGCTATGTTTTCTCTGAGATACTGCAGCACAGTTGGCCAAATCTACTCTCTCTACTCTGAACTGAGTTTGGAAAATGGAAAAAGTCTTTAGGCAGGGCAGACCAAACTGACTGCATTGTATCACAATGTAGTGAGGGAAGCACATGCAAGGCAGTCTGTGTTGGAGAGGATCAAACAGTCCATGTAGAAAGGCGAGCACCTTCGGCAAATTCTGCCAAGAGTTTACACCACACTTAAATACTCTGCACTGACACTGTCCATGGATAAGGAAGCTGGTTCCCCAGTAGCTTGTCTGATTAGTAGGGCCTTTTGCTATATCACATCTACCCGCTCTGCAGTTTAAAAAAAAAAACTAATCCAGGGAGAAATCAATCTGCAGCCAACATGTTGTCTTCCACAAGATAGGGGTCAAATGAGAACTTTGTAGCTTCCGGGCTTTTTTTTTTAATCTGTTCTGTCAGCAGACATTGCAGGAATTTACTCATTTGTTTTGCTGCTTTAAGGGAATTTAGTAATTTTGTCCCATCTACATATTTGGAAAGACCTATTAAAATGTACCTCCAAATAAAAAACTACTTTTCATAAATGAATAGTGCATGTGAATATAAGAAAGTTTGCAATATATCTTATTAAAGATAAAGGTTTATACTCTATCTGCTTTACTCTTTCCTGCTTTTAACACTGATGTATATGGAGGGAGGAGACTGAGGATGAAGCTGTTGGATGTGAGAAACATAAACTGCAATTTCTTTGCTATGCTATACTTTGCACTTTTGATTCTACTATATTTAGGAAGATATGTCTTATATGTCTCTAGCACTATTCAGAGTGAGGTAATAAATGACTTACTAGCTGGCAGCAACCTTCTTATCCTTCCACCTCTCTCCATAGACTTTTGTGTGTGAGGGTGAAAATGGGTACCAGCAGTAAGCATACTTCTTTAATAAATTATACATATTACAAAGGTTCTTATTTTGACTTGTACTATTCATTTATTAAAGGGGTTTTCCAAGATTTCCAGTGGCTAGATCATCTGATCCGAATCTGATCGGTAGGGTCTGACACCCAGGACCCCACTATCAGCTGTTTGATAAGACACTGGCATTCCTGTGAGCACCGCGGCCTTCTCTCTACTTTCCCTAGGCCGAGTGACGACACGTTTATTGGTCAAATGGCCTAGGAACAGATCAGCCTCATAGAAGTAAATGGGGCTGAGCGCGATACCAAGCACTGCCACTGTACAATGTACGGCTCTGTGCTTGAAGAGCTTCAAGAAGGCAGCAGCACTCACAGGAGCACTGGTGCCTTCTCAAAGTCCCAGGTGTCAGAACCCCACTGATCAGATACTGATGACCTCTCCATATCCAGAGGTTAGATCTTTAATATAAAAATCTCTGAAAACCCTTTTAAATCTTATTTATAATTGGAGTATACTTTACATAAAAAATGTATTTAATATATATTCTCCCCTAAACAATTTACTAAATATTTAGTTTCCTTTTGCCTGGCTTTTTTATGTAATATAAACTACCAGCATTAGTTCTGGAAACAAATCAGCTTACCTTCTAGGCTGGACTTAAAGGGGTTGTCTCACTTCAGCAAATGGCATTTATCATGTAGAGAAGGTTAATACAATGCACTTACTAATGTATTATGATTGTCCATATTTTGTTTGCTGGCTGGATTTATTTTTCCATCTCATTATACACTGCTTGTTTCTAGCCTGCAATCGATGAGTGGTGGCCATACTTGCACACTATAGAAAAAAGCACCAGCCTATGTGCGGTCCCACGGTCCCAGCCACCAGCCACTTTTTTTTATAGTGTACAAGCTCGGTCACCACTGCTGGATTACAGGGTGGTCCTAACCATGGAAACAAGCAATGTATAATGAAGTGGAAAAATAAATCCAGCCAGCAAAGGAAGCAATATGGATAACAATACATTAGTAAGTGCCTTGTATTAATTTTCTCTACATAATAAATGCTACTTGCTGAACTGAGACAACCCCTTTAATAGCAAGGGTGAGAGATATGGGGAGGATGGAGTATCTTACAGCACCTTTGCATAAGGCCTCATGCATACTAACATGTGCCGGCCGTTCCAAGCATTGGGGACCTTAATTTGCATGTTCCATTTTTTTGCGGGGCAGAGGCACGGAGGGAAAACCCCACCAAAGCACTCAGGCAGTGCTTCCGTGGCGTTCCGCACCACTCCTTCCAGATTGCGGACCCATTTAAGTAAATGCTGTTTTCTGTTTACATGAGGCCAAATACAGTTGAATGGTTTGACATGATTTTGGCCCCTTGGGATGTTTATTGGACTCTACATGATAGTAAGTGAAACGTCTCCTGCCACCGTAGTCCTTATATTTCACTCTTAGCTTCCATCACCAAATTGGGTTGTCAATTCCCCACTGTGTCCATGTCCTATATTTGCCTTTCCTTTTTTTTTGTCTATTGGATATATGAAATGCCTCCCATTATGGTTCTAATTGTGTTCTGTACTGTAGCCTTAGATTCTGTTTGTATATTACCTATGAGGTGGTATTGTATTCTCCTGTAATTGTTTCTATTTATTAAAAATACAATTTAAAAAACTACAATAAATAGACCAGGTTGTTTATTTATATTTACTGCTTATCTGTACCAAAGCAAACAAAAATACTTAACAAGAAATAAGCAGGTCAAAAAATAGCACTGAAAAAATAATAATTAAAATTGTAGGATGCCTAAAAAGTCAAATAAACAATTTAAGTCAACTTTATTGGAAAAACCACTGTAATTCCAGTTTGGGCTTTCTAAAACTTAACATAGAAACAAATTTGAGTACAAAGAGTTAGTGACTTGTACACATACAGTACATTTTGTAGCGTGAGAGAATTTTATCAAATACTACATCAATCACAATGCCTTTGAAGTTTATAAAGGATCTTCAGATAAGACTAGGAGACAAATTTAGTCACATGAAAGAATCAGTTCCAAGATGCCCACTTGAAGTCCACAAGATTATTTGCATTGAAGGAATTTAGAAGATAACTATGTCTAACATCTTTAGGGTTCGGCTACAAGGCAACAAAAAAGTTGCGTGACCCAAAAATATGTGCAACTTGCTGTCATGTGACTATTTTAGAACTGCGATTTGGCTATGAAAACGCAGCCAAGTCGCAGGTGAGTTAAATGTCTCATTCAACTTTCATTAAAATCAATGGAGGAAAAGTTGCACAAGACTTGCGACGTGAGACGGCATGTCTGGGTATTTTGCGACAGTCACGTTGTGGTCACAGCATGTCACTTGCTGCATTACAACACTATTGACAAACATTACATGAAATGCCGCTCAATTTCTTTTAGCCCATACCCTTATGACTGAGCATTTTTATGCTTATTATTCTGAGCAGATCTTCATCAGTGTGGTTATGCCTCATTCACACATCAGTGTTTGGTCCGTGATTTCCGTCAGTGATTTTGAGCCAAAACCAGGTACGTCTCTAAACACAGAACAAGTGCAGATCATTCCCTTATACCTTGTGTCTGTGGAGGCTCCAATCCTGGTTTTGACTCATAATCACTGATGGAAATCACTGATTAAAACACTGAAGTGTGAATGAGGCTTTAGGGCTCATGCACATGAACGTATTTTCATTCTGTGTAAGTTTTTTTTTTTTTTTGCTGAACGTATATGGAACTATTCATTTCAATGGGTCTGCAAAAAAAAAATGGAAGGTACTCCATGTGCATTCTGTTTCCATATGTCCGTATTTCCGTTCCGCCAAAAAAATAGAACATATCTTATTATTGTCCGCATTACGGACAAGGATAGGACTTATTAGGGGCCAGCTGTTCCATTTCACAAAATACGGAATCCACACAGATGTCATCCGTATTGTTTGCGGATACGTTTTTACGGACCGCAAAATACTTACGGTCGTGTGCATGAGTACTAAGGCTGCATTCTTACTTCAGATATTTGATCAGTTATCTCTATCAGTGATCATGAGCCAAAACCAGCAGTGAAGCCTGCACAGATATAAGGTATAATGGTTTTGTCTCACAATAACTGATGGAAATAACTGACCAAATAACTGAAGTGTGAACCGGGGCTTACACTGATCAACATTCAGTTGTCTTGTAGAATTTGGCCTCCAAAATTGAACTTAATAACCATCACAGGAACAGGAACAGCTCTTAGAAGAGCTAGGAGTTATAGCCAGGGGAGTATACAGTGTATAGCAATCCACACACATGAGACTGGGCTCTAGGTTGAATGTAAAAACAGGAACTCTTTATTGAACACCCAAGCATTGACTTATATGCACATTTTCCAACAAGGGTACCCTCGTGGACCTGGTTGGAAACTGAGGACATAAAATCACCCAGATCCTAACAGGGGTTCCTGAATTCCATGGAAGTCACATGTGGCTGACCACAAGCATGGCTTTCCTTCCCAAAACAGTTCCCACGATTGAGGCTGTGCGGCCGGTCTGTCTTCTCCTTCAAAGTTAGTATATGGGCCATAATCCTGAGGCAAGAGGCTGGCAAACAGGCCCCTCCAAAATCCAGTGGCGAGGTTATTTTTGCCACAAATGGTAAAAAGAATTAACTTAGAAAGGTGCTAATCTGACATTATTGTGAGCAGTCACAGCAAAATTAACATTATTATATCAACGTTCGGGGAAGCTGCAGGTGTAGGTTATGCCTCCAGGAACTTACAGCTCTTTCCAGGCATCCAAATCAGTAGAACAAAAAAATTCAGCAGGCATGAGCACTATTTGATTCTTTATGTAGTGTTTTAACAAGTTTTGAGGCTAACCCTTTGTTCAGCTTAGCACAAATTTAGTACCAAAAAAAGGGAGAGTGGTCACAAGGATATTAAAAATAAATATTAAATTATTATTATATGTAATATTATTTTATTATTAAATTATTAGAGGAAAATATCAAGACATTGTTTACTAGAAATCATGCATATTCAGGTTCTAATGATAATTAGGGCTCATGCACACGAACATGTGGCGGCCATGCCCCTATTCTGATCCGCAGTATACGGGCAACGGCCATGTGCACACCATAACACAGAAGCGGACCCATCCACTTGAATCCGGAAGATACGAAGTGGAGGCACAGAGCGGAAACACTACGGGGCACTTCCGTGTCATTTTGGTCCATGCCTCTGCACAGCAAAAAAAATAGAACATGCTCTTTTTTTTGCGGTCTGGACGGATCGTGGACCCATTCAAGTGCAATGGGTCTGCATCTATCAGCGCAGGCCACAAAGATGGATTCTGTGCAGTGGGGACCGCAGTTAGAGCCCTTAGTAAGAATCAAGACATTAAATAAATGCTATCTGACTTGGTAGCATTCCTAAGTATATTATACTATATTTCAGTATACTGAGCTATAGACCTGTATTACTTATAATCTTTTTTTTACTCATAATTGTTTTCCAAACTGTCCATAACTTATGTTGTCTGTCCATGAATTTTGGATAAATGTTCAGAAAAAATTCCATTGGCAATCTCTTGCATCTAAAGTATTATAAATCTGAGACATTTAAGATTTATAATGCTGGACACCTCCTCTGTCAGAAAGGAATGCCAAGAGTAGCAGTATATCAGTATATATTTGGAAAGCCTTCAGACCCTTTGGCTTTTTTCACATTTTGTTATCTTGCAGTCTTGTGCTAAAATTAAAAAAAATCATATTTTTTCCCCATCATTCTGCACTCTACCTCATAATGAGTGAAAACAGAATGTTCAAAATCTATGTTAATTTTTTTATTTTTTTTATTTAAATATTGCATTGACAAATGTATTCAGACCTTTTACTCAAAACTTTGTTAAAGCACCTTTGGCAGCAATTACAACCTCCAGACTTCTTAGGTATGATGCCATAAGGTTTGCACACCTGAATATGGGGATCTTCTATCATTCTTCTCTTCAGATCCTCTCAAGTTCTTTCAGGTTGGAAGGACCATCAGGGGACAGCCATTTTCAGGTCTCTCCAGAGATGTTCAATTGCGTTCAAGTCAACGCCCTGTCTGGGCCACTCAAGGACATTCACACAGTTGTCCCAAGTCCATTTCTGTGTTGTCTTGGCTGTGTGTCTAGGGTCATTGTCTTGTTGGAAGAACAGGACTTCATTAAGAATATGTCTGTACTTTGCTCTATTCAGCTTCCCCTCAACCCAAACCAGTATCTACCTGTATGTTTCAGCCACTGAAAAAAATAGTCTCACAACATTATACTGCTACCATCATGCTTCACTGTAGGGATGTATTGGGCAGGTGATAAGCACTGCCTGGTTTCCCCCAGATATGATACTTAGAATTGAGGTAAAAAAGTTCAGTCTTGGTTTCATCAGACTGTAGAGTCCTGTTTCTCACAATGTTTAGGTGCTTTTTTGCAGACTTCAGGCCAGCTTTCATGTGTTTTTTTTTTACTGAAGAGAGGGTTCTTTCTGGCCCCTCTGCCAAAAAGCCCAAACTGGTGAAGTGCTGCAACAGTGGCTGACCCTCTGGAAGTTTCTCCCATCTCCAAACAGGCTCTTTGGAACTCAGCCAAAGTGACCACTGGGTTCTTGGTCACCGCACTTACCTAGGCCCTTCTCCCCTGATTACTTAGTTTGGTACGGCCAGCTCTAGGAAGAGTCCTAGTTGTTCCCTTATGGACTTCTTCCATTTAAATATTATGGAGGCCACCTTGCCCTTGTGAATTTTCAGTGCAGCAGAGATTTTTTACTTCCGTTCTCCAGATCTATGCCTCCAGTCAGAACTACAGGCAGTTCCTTCCTCCTCATGGCTTGGTTGTTGCTCTGATATGCATTGTCAGCTGTGCTCCAGATCTGTGCCTCCAGTCAGCACTACAGGCAGTTCCTTCCTCCTCATGGCTTGGTTGTTGCTCTGATATGCATTGTCAGCTGTGCTCCAGATCTGTGCCTCCAGTCAGCACTATAGGCAGTTCCTTCCTCCTCCTGGCTTGGTTGTTGCTCTGGTATGCATTGTCAGCTGTGAGACCTTATATACACAGGGGTGTGTCTTTCCAAATCATATCCAATCAACTGAATTTATGAACTGAAATCAAGGTGTGGAAACATCTCAAAGATGATCAAGAGAAAGGAGGGGTACCAGAACTAAATTTCAAGTGTCATAGCACAGGGTCTGAATACTTATGTCCGTGAGAAATGTAAGTTCTTCCTTTTAGTAAATTAGCATACATTTCAAAAAAGCAAAAGGGTCTGAAGACTTTCTGAATGCATTTTAGTAAAGGAAAATAAATTTTGAAGAAAAAATGAGGGCTGCTCTACGGGTTCATAGAACACAGACTTACGCCATCTGGCCAGACAAGGAATAAGATTGCCATGCACGGGATTCACTCCAGAAGTCATGATAAATCCAAACCATAGCTATCCAGCACTCAGCTATTAAAAACATATCATTTTTATATCATGCTTTTAAAACCTCCAATGGTAGATTGTATAACTTCCCACGCATTTAGATCAGAATAGCGCTCTTAATCATGGCATAGATATAACAAATGTAATTTCTTTTGTAGATGGTGCAACAGTCATCCCAAAACAGGCGTGCAATCGATAGCACCTGCCAGTGCGAGTAGACAGCAGTTCCTATCCAACAATGGAAATCAACATATAAAAACATCACATTAAAAGTGCTAAGTAATAATTAAATTAAGCCCAGTACATGCATGATCAAAATTTACATGAATTATATATATGTATATTTTTGTTAGGTATACTGAGAGGTTCACTTAGGCAGAAGACAATTATAGACAAACAATAGCAACTTAACACTTGCATACAACTAGCAAATTTTTATTTTTATTTTAGCACAAGGCTGCAGCGAAACAAAATATCAAGATGTTTAAAGGGTCTGAAGACCCTGCAGTGCAGGACCGAAGGATGAGGAAGAGGCAAAGTCAGACAAGCAATAGGTCAGGGCAGGCAGGACAGGTACAGGTCAGGCAATCCTGTTCAGCAACAGGAGTGTCAAGGCAAGCAGGCGGGGATCAAACGGGTAGCAGAATCCAGGAAAACAAGTACGAGTCAGGAACACAAGCGGATATCAGGAACCTTAGCAGGACGCAAAGACCTTGACACTAAGGCATCTGGAAAAGGGGCTGAGCCACTTATATATATGCAGGAGGGCTAGGATTGGTTGGCGAGGTCACATGATCCAACCCATAAAACACAGGAAGTGACGCACGCTGGCCCTTAAGGAAATGCTGCAGGAAAAAAGCGGTAAGCATGCTGTGACTAGGGCAGAAATGAAACACTCGCAGCAGATCACCACTGAACACGGCTCCCGGGACTGCAGTGGTAAGCAGGGAACAGCGGTGCACAGCAGCCGCTGTTACATAAAGGGTTACAATGTTCTCATAACATGTCTATATGGAAGAGATTACTGAACCATAGAGATTATACTCCACCCATACTACTGCTTAGACTGGTGGCGGTAAGTAGGAGTATCCAGTAATGTGAGCAAAATATCAGGACCTACAGCCCAAGTAGGTTAAAGTTGCATAATTGTGCACTGGCTGAGACCAGAGAGCAAGAGCATCCACACTATCCTGCTGACAGAGGTCATTGACATTAGAGAATAACCTGATCTGTAACAATGTTATATGTCAAAGTAACATCCACATAAATGCGAGGACCCATGTTTCAGCAGTAGTATATTGCCCAAAGCATCACAATAGGCCCCCCACCCCTGGCTAGCTTGCTTTCTTCCTATGGTGTATTCTGATGCCATCTCCAGGGCCAGCATTAGGGGGGGGCAAACTGGGCAATTGCCCATGGCTCCCGTCACAAAATGGGCCCCCTTCCAGTGGTCTTCCTCCAATCTTTAGAGAATACAATGTTATGGGGCTCTGGAGGCCAGACTCAGGAGCAGACATGAACCAGAATCAGTCTGCACCATCAATTAGCAGGCAGCAGCTAACTGACTGCTAAGGTTGGTCTGATAGCAGCTGATTTATTGCCCGTGCTCCCGTCATACACTCCCCCTCCCCCGGCACACACACAGATACCTCACATCAGATACATTAGTCGGGACAGAGAGGGTGGGGGAGGATGTTTTTCATCCACTTTCGATCCTGCCAGCTAACTCTCCCTCCAGTTCTCCCAGTAAGTGTATTTGTGTGTAAAGTGAATGTAATTATGTGCATATGTGAGTGTAAATTTGCAAACGTGTGTTAAGTGTATATTGTGTGTTTTTATGTAGGCATATGTGTGTAGGTATATCTATATATAAATGTGTGCTGTAAATATATATATTTACATATACACACACTGTATGTATATTATTATGCATGACTGTTGTAGAAAGGCACAAGGGACCATCATAGATGGAAGATATGTGTTACTGAGGTTCCTGGCCTCGGTGAAGTTGGAGCCAGTAGTGCATATTTCCGCAGCAGTTGCTGATGGACACTTTGGTAGTTAGCATAGCTGTGAAAAGCTAATCCGGGACGGCTCTTACAGGGAATAGCCATAGTGCTGGACAGGTGGCTACTGCCCACGATCCAGGGCGGGTTTAGACAGGCTTGCAAAAAGTTAGCCAGCAGGGTCAGGGGTGTGGGTGATTACCTGGCTGACGGTGGAGCTCTGTGTAGCTGTGTGTTTTTGGAGCCGAGTGAAAACTGAAGGGTCTCTGCCAAAAGATAAAGGATAAAGCAAGGTCCCCATCCACTCCGTGGGGAGTACGGTACTGTGCCCTAATCCTTCCTATGTGATTTGTTTAGATTCGGGACTGAAGCGTTTTTTCTTTAAGTATCGGCTGAAGTAAACTGATCACTGCCGCCTGTTAAATTGTGGTGTACCAACAATAAAAGACATTTATTACTTTTATTTCCACCACTAAAAGGCTACTGTGTATTAGAGATGTCGCGAACATAAAATTTTCCGTTCGCGAAACGCCGTTGACTTCAATAGGCAGGCGAATGTTAAAACCCACAGGGACTCTTTCTAGCCACAGTAGTGATGGAAAAGTTGTTTCAAGGGGACTAACACCTGGACTGTGGCATGCCGGAAGGGGATCCATGGAAAAACTCCCTTGGAAAATTACATAGTTGACGCAGAGTTGGGTTTTAATCCATAAAGGGCGTAAATCACCTAACAATCCAATTTTTTTTTAACAACGTGGTTTAAAACATCCAGTGTGTGTATACGATCAGGTAGGATGTTGTACCGATCAGGTAGTGTAAGGGTTACGCCCGCTTCACAGACATTGACAGACCAAACTCCCCTTTTAATGCACCGCAAACAACCGCAAACAGTCCATTTGCCCAACCGCAAACTCCCCATTTGCACAAGGTTGGATACCAAGCTAGCCATGTCCCGTTGATGTCATTGAAGGTTTCTTCCTCCACCCAGCCACGTACAACACCAAGGGTCCCCGAAAGCTGAATTGAATAGATTTTTCAAACGGAGAGATGGTTAAAAAAAACGCTGGCTCCCTCCCCTTTGTTTGAATCCACGGTCCCTGCGTCTGCGCCGTGCAATTTACTGTCACACCCGATATGAGTGTTATTTTTTGTAGTTCTCTTCTCATCAGTTTAATCCCTGTTATGTCCCCAATCTGGGGTCCATTTATTGAATAGATTTTTCAAACGGGGAGATGGTTAAAAAAACGCTGGCTCCCTCCCCTTTGCTTTTATCCGCGGTCACTGCGTCTGCGCCGTGCAATTTACTGTCACACCCGATATGAGTGTTATTTTTTGTAGTTCTCTTCTCATCAGTTTAATCCCTGTTACGTCCCCAATCTGAGGTCCATTTATTGAATACATTTTTCGAACGGGGAGAGGGTTATAAAAACGCTGGCTCCCTCCCCTTTGTTTTAATCCACAGTCACTGCGTCTGCGCCGTGCAATTTACTGTCACACCCGATATGAGTGGTATTTTTTGTAGTACTATTCTCATCAGTTTAATTCCTGTTACGTCCCCTATCAGGACGTGTATTGAATGGATTTTAGACAACCGCAAACAGTTGTCAAAAGTTGACAAACTCCTTGCAGAAATGTGATTTATCTGTGTGCGTCCTTCTTGTTACTGCCAATTTGGGGCACTGCGCGTGCGCCGTGCAATGTACTCTGCCACACGGTATGAGTGGTGTGTTAACTAGTACTATTCTTATCAGTTTAATCCCTGTTACGTCCCCTATCCGGCGACTTGTGTTGAATTGATTTTAGGAACCGGGAGATGGAAAAAGCAGCTTGATCGGTCCTCTTACTCCCGAGTTGGGGCACTGCGCGTGCACGGAGCAATGTGCTGTGACACCCTATATGAGTGGTGTCTTAACTAGTACTATTCCTATCAGTTTAATCCCTGTTACGTCCCCTATCCGGGGATGTGTGTCGAATTGATTAACCATTGTCGAATTAACGAACCATTATGACATCCTGAAATAATTTAGTTCTGGGCTCTGTACTTGCTTTGTATTGGAATTGATGGGGATTTTTTAAATTGTCTGCATTATTTCTAATAAACTATTAAGAGACTTTATTATGATTTTTTTATTTTATGTATTAAAAACCCATACAACTTAAAAAAAAAAAAAAGAAGAGAAAATTAATGTTTTTTCTATGAAAAATTATCCAGCCGATCGCTTTTGGTCTGATCATAATGAAGCAACGGCCTTATCATCTGGGGTGTGGCAACATTGCCAACACACTCATAGAAGTGATGATCGCTTCATTGTGATACGCAAGCCCCTTCACCACAACAAGGTAACAATCACGAAGGGGAATTGACACATGTATGTGCCTTTTTTTGTTTTTGCAGCCACAGTGCAGCACTAGAGGCCAGAAAAATTAGGCATGTACACATGCCGGAAAAATTGATGTTTTCCAGGCAGAAAGGTGACTGAAACATTGCGGCTTGAACCCTAGTTGGTGGCGGAGAATTCACGAAAGTCATCCGGTATGCAGACATTAAATACAGCAGTGTGGGGACCATTTTGAGGCCAAGGCATGTCATCAGGACTTTTGTTAGTCAAACGTATCCCCCACTCTCAGTCCCTTCGGGATCCATGCCTCATTCATCTTAATGAAGGTGAGGTAATCAACACTTTTTTGACCGAGGCGACTTCTCTTGTCAGTGACAATACCTCCTGCTGCACTGAAGGTCCTTTCTGACAGGACACTTGAAGCGGGGCAGGCCAGAAGTTCTATCGCAAACTGGGATAGCTCAGGCCGCAGGTCAAGCCTGCACACCCAGTAGTCAAGGGGTTCATCGCTCCTCAGAGTGTCGATATCTGCAGTTAAGGCGAGGTAGTCTGCTACCTGTCGGTCGAGTCATTCTCTAAGGCTGGATCCCGAAGGGCTGTGGCGATGTGTAGGACTGAAAAAGCTCTGCATGTCCTCCATCAACAATACATCTGTAAAGCGTCCTGTCCTTGCCGCCGTGGTCGTGGTAGGTGGAGGATTACTTTGACCTCTTCCCCAGTTAGATTCCCGTTGTGATGTGACATCCCCCTTATAAGCTGTGTAAAGCATGTTTTTTAGTTTGGTTTTGAACTGCTGCATCCTTTCCGACTTTCGGTAATTTAGTAACATTTCCGTCACTTTCTGCTTATACCGGGGGTCTAGTAGCGTGGCCACCCAGTACAGGTCGTTCTCCTTCATTCTTTTTGTACGAGGGTCCCTCGACAGACATGACAGCATGAAAGACCCCATTTGCACAAGGTTGGATGCCGAGCTACTCATTTCCTGTTCCTCGTCCTCACTGATGTGATTGACAGTTTGTTCTTCCCCCCAGCCACGTACAACACCACGGGTCCCAGATAGGTGACAACAACGAGCACCCTGGGATGCATGCTGTGGTTGGTCTTCCTCCTCCTCAAAGCCACATTTCTCCTCTGACTCCTCTTCCTCATACTCCTCTTGCAGCATTGCCGCAGGTCCGGCAAGCGATGATGACAAGGCTGTTTCTGGTGGTGATGGTGACCACAACTCTTCCTCTTCACGCTCATCTACAGCCTGATCCAGCACTATTCGCAGGGCACGCTCCAGGAAGAAAACAAATGGGATGAGGTCTCTGATGGTGCCTTCAGTGCGACTGACTAGGTTTGCCACCTCCTCAAAAGGACGCATGAGCCTACAGGCATTGCGTATGAGCGTCCAGTAACGTGGCAAAAAAATTCCCAGCTCCCCAGAGGCTGTCCTAGCACCCCGGTCATACAAATACTCGTTGACGGCTTTTTCTTGTTGGAGCAGGTGGTTGAACATTAGGAGTGTTGAATTCCAACGTGTCGGGCTGTCACAAATCAAGCGCCTCACTGGCATGTTGTTTCGCCGCTGAATATCGGAAAAGTGCGCCATGGTCGTGTAGGAACGCCTGAAATGGCCACACACCTTCCTGGCCTGCATGAGGACGTCCTGTAAGCCTGGACACAAAGCGTTGTACAATGAGATTCAACACATGTACGATGCACAGCATTATCGAAGAGGATGGAGTAGGAGGAGTAGAGGAGGTGGCAGTAGGCCTGCCTGCAAGTCATGGCGGTGTCACCAACTCCGCTGCAGAGCCACGCATTCCATGCTTGTCAGCCTTCAGTAGGTTGACCCAATGCGCAGTGTACGTGATATACAGTACCTGCCCTGACCGTGCTTTGCAGACCAGGTATCAGTGGACAGACGGACCCTTGCCCCAACACTGTATGCCAGAGATGCCATGACTTCCTTTTCAATAACAGAGTAGAGGTTTGGGATTGCCTTTTTTGAAAAAAAAATTCATCCGAGTACCTTCCACTGTGGTGTCCCAATAGTGACAAATTTTTTGAAGGCCTCAGACTTCACCAGCTGGTATGATAAAAGCTTGCGGGCTAAGAGTTCCGTCAAGCCAGCTGTCAGACTCCGGGCAAGGGGGTGACTCTGTGACATTGGCTTCTTACGCTCAAACATTTCCTTGACAGACACCTGACTGTGGGCAGATGAGATGGAACTGCTGAAGGTGAGAGGCGGAGTGGCGGGTGATTGAGAGGGGGCAAGGAGGACAGCAGTGGTTGACGTGGCTGAAGATGCTGGACCAGGAGGAGGATGGTGGCTTTGAGTTTGTGTGCTGCTTGTACTCATGTGTTGATCCCATTGGCGTTTGTGATGTGAGATCATGTGCCTTCGCAAAGCAGTTGTACCGAGGTGGGTGTTGGACTTCCCACGACTCAGTTTCTTTTGGCACAGGTTGCAAATGGCATTGCTGTTATCAGAGGCAGACACACACAAAAAATGCCACACTGCTGAGCTTTGCAATGACGGCATTCTGGTGGTGGCAACAGCATGCGTTGATTGGCGTGCTCTCTGGCTGACCCCGGGTGCCGATACATGCTGTCTGACTGTGCCACTAGCTCCTTGCGACGACCTCCCCCGGCTTCCAACTCGTCTCCTCCTTCTCTCTGTCTCCCCTTCTGAACTTTCCCCCTCTTCTTCTTCTCTTCTAACAGGCACCCACGTGGCATCCACGGACACATCATCATCATCATCATTACACTGTACGTCCATGTGTGTAATCCTGCCTGACTGAGACATATCCCTGTTATCTACATCCTCTGGCAATAATGGTTGCGCATCACTAATTTCATCCAAATGATGTGTAAATAACTCCTCTGACGGATAAAGTGAAGCGGCTGTGGTGGCTGTGGTGGTAGTGGTGGTGGTGGCGGCGGACGGGAGAGTGGTAACTTGAGAGCAGGTGACCGTAGCTGAGCTGGAGGAGGATGGCGCGTCAAGGTTCTTAGCGGAAGCTGTTGAAGATTGGGTGTCCTGTGTAAGCCAGTGAACTATGTTCTCAGAATTTTTCGGGTTCAGGGTACGTGGCCTCTGAACACTGGGCATTATTCCAGGGCCAGTGGAAATCACAGCACCACGACGGTGGCCTGCCTTTGTCTGTCATTTTTTTAAATAAGTGGCAACGTACCCTGAACCCGAAAAATTCTGAGAACATAGTTCACTGGCTTACACAGGACACCCAATCTTCAACAGCTTCCGCTAAGAACCTTGACGCGCCATCCTCCTCCAGCTCAGCTACGGTCACCTGCTCTCAAGTTACCACTCTCCCGCCCGCCGCCACCACCACCACTACCACCACAGCCACCACAGCCGCTTCACTTTATCCGTCAGAGGAGTTATTTACACATCATTTGGATGAAATTAGTGATGCGCAACCATTATTGCCAGAGGATGTAGATAACAGGGATATGTCTCAGTCAGGCAGGATTACACACATGGACGTACAGTGTAATGATGATGATGATGATGATGTGTCCGTGGATGCCACGTGGGTGCCTGCTCGAAGAGAAGAAGAAGAGGGGGAAAGTTCAGAAGGGGAGACAGAGAGAAGGAGGAGACGAGTTGGAAGCAGGGGGAGGTCGTCGCAAGGAGCTAGTGGCACAGTCAGACAGCATGTATCGGCACCCGGGGTCAGCCAGAGTGCAAGGTACAGAGTTAGCGTGCAAGGTACTGTGCCACCCTATATAAGTGGTGGGCAGTGGGCACAGTACAGTCTGTGTGGGCCTGACACACACTGGCTTGCAACTGCGATTATATCAAAGTGAAAAAATAATTAGACTTTTTTTTATCTGCAAGGTATTGTGATTGTGACACCCTGTAACGGTATGAGTGGTGGCCTGGCTAGTGGGCACAGTACAGTCTGTGTGGGCCTGACACACACTGGCTTGCAACTGCGATTATATCACAGTGAAAAAATAATTTGACTTTTTTTATCTGCAAAAGTATTGTGACACCCTCTAACGGTATGAGTGGTGGCCTGGCCAGTGGGCACAGTACAGTCTGTGTGGGCCTGACACACACTGGCTTGCAACTGCGATTATATCACAGTGAAAAAATAATTAGAATTTTTTTATCTGCAAGGTATTGTGATTGTGACACCCTGTAACGATATGAGTGGTGGCCTGGCCAGTGGGCACAGTACAGTCTGTGTGGGCCTGACACACACTGGCTTGCAACTGCGATTATATCACAGTGAAAAAATAATTTGACTTTTTTTATCTGCAAGGTATTGTGACACCCTGTAACGGTATGAGTGGTGGCCTGGCCAGTGGGCACAGTACAGTCTGTGTGGGCCTGACACACACTGGCTTGCAACTGCGATTATATCACAGTGAAAAAATTATTTGCCTTTTTTTTTATTATTACTTTATTATTTTATTTCAGTCAAATATATGTATCAGAATTTTGCATATGATTGCACATAGACTTTTTTTTCTTTTTTCCATGACATAAAGGTAATTACAGTAAATATACATTTACAGTCATGTGAAAAAATTAGGACACCCTTTGAAAGCATGTGGTTTTTTGTAACATTTTTAATAAAAGGTTATTTCATCTCCGTTTCAACAATACAGAGAGATTAAAGTAATCCAACTAAACAAAGAAAACTGAAGAAAAGTCTTTTCAAGATCTTCTGTAAATGTCATTCTACAAAAATGCCTATTCTAACTGAGGAAAAAGATAGGACACCCTTGCCCCTAATAGCGAGTGTTACCTCCTTTGGCTGAAATAACTGCAGTGAGACGGTTCTTGTAGCCATCTACCAGTCTTCGACATCGGTCTGAGGAAATTTTACCCCACTCCTCAATGCAGAACTTTTTCAGCTGTGAGATGTTTGAGGGGTTTCTTGCACGTACAGCCCTTTTCAAGTCACCCCACAGCATCTCAATGGGATTCAAATCTGGACTTTGACTTGGCCATTCCAGGACTCTCCATTTCTTCTTTTTCAGCCAATCTTTGGTTGATTTACTAGTATGTAAATTTTTTCACATGACTGTACATGTTCATACTGTTAATTCTTTAAAGGGAACCTGTCACCTGGATTTTGGGTATAGAGCTGAGGACACGGGTTGCTAGATGGCTGCTAGCACATCCGCAATACCCAGTCCCCATAGCTCTGTGTGCTTTTATTGTGTAAAAAAAACAATTCGATACATATGCAAATTACCCTGAGATGAGTCAGAGCTTGAAAATATGACTCTTCTCTGGTCACACAAGTAAGATATGACTCTTTTATGTTAATTTGCATATGTATCAAATCGGGTTTTTTTACACAATAAAAGCACACAGAGCTATGGGGACTGGGTATTGCAGATGTGCTAGCGGCCATCTAGCAGCCCATGTCCTCAGCTCTAGACCCAAAATCCCGGTGACAGGTTCCCTTTAACATATGGAAATAAGCACATGTTGACTGAGGATGAATAGATTAGGATAAAAGAAAAATGAAAAGAAAGAGAAAAACAAGAAAAAATAAATAAAACATATAATAATAATAGTAACCAGTATGTAATACTTGTCGGTACATTAGATATGTAGATAGATGTTTATATGTTGGTAGAAACTCAGATAAATAAGTGAGTTGTAAATCCACTGTGTTATGCATACATGAGAGCCACACATCCCATCTATTTCTATAATGTTATACTTGTGCCTAAGGAGGAAGCAATCATAGATTCGTACCAACAGCAATTGTTCACTCCCTGTATTACTCTAGCCACTGGTGGGGTATTCGAGGATTTCCATCTTCTAACAATTTGTTCCCTAGCTACCGTGATTATGTGAAAAACTACGGTTTGGTGGAAAGCAGAAAATTGGTTCGGGTTCAGATTTAAAAGGGCTAGGGGTGCATCCAGTATGACTGGGAAGCCACATACATAGGAAATTTGTTTGCCTATCTTCCTCCAAAATCCCCACCATATATGCAGAAATGTACCCTTCTCCTGACACCTCCAACACGTGTCTGCTATGTGCCCAAACAGAGAAATTCTAGTTGGAACTAAGTACCATTGGTAGAATATTTTTCTGGAAACTTCAATGTGGCTAGAGCATCTAGATATTTTAGGGATGATTGCGTAAACTTCTAACCAATTGTTATCTGATATGGAAGTGTTGAGTATGGTTTCGTATTTGGTTTTATATGTAGATATTGGATCAGGACCTGATTGTATGAGGATCCGGTAGCAGTGGGCTATCCCTTTTCTATTATTAGATGTTAGAGATGAGGTTAGACATTTTTTTAATGGATTATCGTGTGGTTCATCAAGCCATAGGATTTTACTAATAGCATGTCTGATTTGTAAGTATGGGAAAATCTCAGAGTCTGTTAAGTTAAATTTCCTCTGTAGGTTCTGGAAGCTAAGACACTTATTATCTTTGGTTAGATCTAAGATTCTCTTAATTCCTTTGTCTTTCCAAGTGGATAAGTTAATATTTGGAATATGGGCTTCAAGTATATCTATATCCTCATGAGAGGTTACCAAGGAAAATAGGCCGCGTGGGACTACAGTTTTCCACCAGGAGTCCATTATTGCACCTATAGTTGGATGTGAGGAGGTTATTTGTGTGTGGAATAGAAGATGCTTTAAGTCTTGTGGGTACTCTGGATTTACCTAGCATTCGCATTTCCATGGTGACCCAATGCTTTGAAGTGTTCCCTTGCCAGAGAGACTTAAGCTGGTCTAATATAACAGCATTATAGTAATAACTAATAGACGGGCAACCTGTCCCTCCCATTTTTAATTCTTTATATAGGATCTCTTGTTTAATTCTGGGAGGTTTATTAGCCCATATAAAGCCTAATAGAGTAGATTGAAGCCTTTGGAGGAAGGAGTTTGGCAGGCTAATTGGTACATTTCTGAATAGGTAAAGTATTTTAGGAATTATCAACATTTTTATAGCTGCAATTTTTTCCAAACCATGAAACCCCCCCCCCCCCCCCCCCCCCCACTTCTAAAGCTGGCTAATTCCTTTTTAATGTCTGATATAAGGTTGGAGTAGTTGGAATCGAATAAGTTGCTTGCTGGGTAACAGTTTAATTCCTAGATACTGAATAGCCGTGGGTTCCCATTTGAAGAAATAATCTGTTTTTAGGCGCAATTTGGTTTTCAAGGAGAGGCCCAAACTAAGGATGCAAGATTCAGATTGGTTCATTTTATAGTATGATACCTGGCTGAAGTTATTAAGTACTTTGGTTATTGTTGGGAGAGAATCTGATGGATTGTTGCAAATGAGTAGGATATCATCCGCTAAGAGGCCTATTTTGTTGGATGATTTTTAACCTATCTGAATACCCTGGATTAGGGGGTCATTCCGGATTGTTTCAGCTAATGGTTCCACCATTAGAGCGAATATCATTGGAGAAAGGGGGCATCCTTGTCGGGTGCCATTTGTTATTTCAAATCTCCGTGAGAGGAAGCCAGATGAGAGTACTGATGCAGATGGGTTTGAATAGAGTGACATTAATGCTGATAGATAAAGACCTCTAAAACCGAAGGAGCACAGCACTTTTTCCAGGTATCCCCAGTGAACTCTGTCGAACGCCTTCTCTGTGTCAAGAGAAAGAAGCAGAGAAGGCGTTCTAGTGTGCTCCACGTGGTGGATTAGGTTTATAAATCTCCTGGTGCCATCTGTGGTTTGTCTATGTTTGATAAACCCTACCTGGTCTTCTTTTACCAGTCTAGGTAATACATCAATTAATCTGAGATATTGGGCGGAAGTTTTCCGCTTTATCTGGGATTTTCCCCGGTTTGGGTAAAGTTACAATTAGGGCATGAAGCATTTCCTGTCGGATTCTACCAGTGTCCATAACTGTTTGGAAAACCATTTGCAAGTGGGAGGACAATAAATGGCTCATTCTTTTGAAGAATTCATTAGAAAGTCCGTCAGGACCTGGCGATTTGTTTAATTTTGATTTCTTTATAACTGCTTCTATCTCTGACAGTTGCAGAGGGGCATTAAGTTGTTCTCTATCCATTGCAGTAAGGGACGGTAGATTTAAGGGCTTCAGAAAGTCTGCTATAATGTGTGTGTTTGGTTGTGGAGTATGTGGGTCTTTTTTAAGGTTATAGAGGTTAGTATAGTATTCTGCGAATACATTAGTTATTTCCTTGGGGTTTAGGATTTTTTTGCCATCTTTATCCATAATATATGGGATTTTGGATTTTCCCAATCTATTTTTGAATTTGTTGGCCAGAAGGCTCCCCGCTTTATTACCTTGTGCGTAGAATAGTGCTTTATTTCTCCTATTAAGAAACTCAAAATGGTCATGATGAAGTCTATATAGTTGTGCTCGTAATTCCCTAAGATCTTTTGTTTGCTGTTGTGATACTGAAGCTTTATTTTTTGATTCAAGGTTATTAATTCTGTCTAATAGGTCTTCTATTTTCTCCCTTTTTTGCTTTTTCTTTATAGAAGCTAATTGAATACATTTACCCCTAATGACAGCTTTGTAAGTGCACAAGTTGGTTTGGGCTGAGGTGTCTTTATTATGGTTATGTAAGAAATATTCTGATGTTTCCTTTTCTAAAGCCTCGCATATCTTGATATCTGACAGTAGAGAGTTGTTAATTCTCCAAGGAGTTTGGGGAAAGGAGTTATAATGTTCTTCTATTGAAATATATATCGGAGCATGGTCCGACCATGTTATGCTCCCAATAATTGATCTGGTGACCCTTTGTAGTAGCTTTTTGTCCACTAAAGCCATGTCTATTCTAGTGAGTAGACACTATGGGAATTAGAATAGAAGGAATAGTCTCTTTCAGACAGCGTGTAGGATTCTCCACGTGTCATAGATATCTTCCTTGTTGATTAAGGAAAATAGATCAGTATTCCTTTCATTGGATTTAGATGATGATTTATCTAGATTTGGGATCAATACTTTATTGAAATCTCCTATAAGTACCAGAGCTCCTTTCCCCTTTCTCCTAACGTGTTTCAGTAGTTTTTTTTAGAAATTTGCATTGTTTTTTATTTGGGGCATATAAAGAAACTATACAGTATGGCAAATTATTGATTATACAGTTTAGGATTATGTAACGCCCATTTTTGTCATATGTAACGCTTGTTAAAGAGAATGCTACTGTATCTTTTACTGCAATTAGCACTCCTTTTCTTTTACATGTGTCCGGAGTAGTGAAAATATGAGGGAAATTTTTGTTTTTTATGCTATAAGAATTTTTTTGGAGTAAATGAGTCTCCTGTACACACAGCACGTCACAGTTAAGTGACTTTGCCTCTTTCCAAAGGAAGGACCTTTTTATTGGACTGTTCAGCCCCTTTACATTAATAGAGGATATTATAAAAACATTTTTTCTATGGGAGTGTAGATCAGCTTATAGATGGTTTCTGTGCTATCCTGAGTACCAACGTGATATACATATCTTCCATTTTTGTGGAATGTTTCATATATTGGACCGACATAACCAATACTTAACAAAATATGTGATAAACTAGAACAGATAACCAATACAAAATTTGTATAGCACATAGTCTTATCTGACCTCACAGATAATTATAATCATCCGGAGGTAAGATGGTGTAGGGGGGTAGAAAGTGTCTCTGAACTTGTGTGTCCAGGGACCCCATCTAGCCTACAATGGTGTATCAACTATAAGGAGAAATTTGGAAGTCCAGTAAGTCTGGTGTAGGAAAGTTAAGTAACTTTTATGTAAACTTAGCTGTTAGTTCTGATGAAGTAAGGAGTTCGGATTGAAGTTGAAATTCACCTCCATTCTGTGATGGGTTCTTGGTGTCTTTGGTTTGTGGACTTGGCATTTTCAACCCGGAGAGTAGTTAGAAGATTTGGGGGATCCAACGGTGGTCCATTCTTTTGTCAGCGTTGATGGTTTTTTGGGTGGCGGTCACTTGTCGCTTCTTGTTAACGCATTCTGGAACCATTTGTTCATTAGTTTAGCTGCTACATGAGGAGAATACAATACATGAGATGAACCGTTTCTATAAATTATTAGTTTCACTGGGTATCCCCATCGGTATTGGATCCCTTTATCTCTTAGTATTTTTGTGACCTCAGCGAATTCCCTCCTTCTGTTGAGAGTGGCTATTTAAAGGTCTGCATACAGGGATATATTGGCATATTTTTCTGGTAGATCTTTAATATTTCTTGCTGCCAGCATTATTTTCTCTTTAAAGTGGAAAAAATGTAACCTTGCTAAAACGTCCCTTGGTGCAGATTGGGGTGCTTGCTTTGCTTTTGGGGTTCTATGGACCCTGTCAATGATCAAGTCTCTTTGATCTGATTCTGGGGAAAGAATTGTGAAGAAGTCAATTAAGAACTCCCTCAGCTGGTCTGTTTGAATCGCTTCTGGAATTCTTCTGAACCTTATATTATTTCTGCGGCTTATATCTTCTAGATCAGCCAGCTTAAGTTTGACTACTCCCATGTCATCATATAGTTCGTTTTAAGCATCTACTAATGAGTTATGTGCTGAAGAAAACTCATCCATTTTGGTCTCAAGATGAGCTGTTCTGTCCCCTATATCCTTGAATTCTTTATATACATTTTGAATGGCTGCTTGGAAGTCAGCTTGTATGGAGTTACGTAGTTCCTGTAACATATTTCTCATACAGGATTCTGTTATGGCCGCCTCGTTACTGGGCCTGCGCTGGCTCCCACTATCCCTAGCTGTATCCGGATAATCAGGGTTATTCTGCTCGCAGCTCTTAGAGACCTTGTGTGGACTTAGTTTCTGTGAGTCCTGTAACAGGGGATGAAATGGACTTACTGCGCCATTGCTGGTGGTATCGTGCTTCTCTCCTCCCTCGCTAGCTGCGTCTCTCTCTGCAGCGCTACGGGCGCCATCTTGGGATGCTCCTGCAGGGTGAAAGAACGCGGTCATTTTCGCCGGTTCTATTCGTTTCTGTCGGCCTCTCACCATGTCGGCTGGTGCTGTATGGTGAGCCAGCTTTGTGGGTATGGCTGAAGGTTCTGGTTCTTCACCAAAAAACTCCGCTTTGGGCTGCTTTTGCTGTAGGCTAGGAGCGGGAGAGATCCTCACACAGCCGTCCTGCTCGGCATCCGGCCACGCCCCCCCAACTTTTTTTTATCTGCAAGGTATTGTGATTGTGACACCCTGTAACGGTATGAGTGGTGGCCTGGCCAGTGGGCACAGTACAGTCTGTGTGGGCCTGACACACACTGGCTTGCAACTGCGATTATATCACAGAGAAAAAATAATTTGACTTTTTTTTATCTGCAAGGTATTGTGACACCCTGTATTGGTATGAGTGGTGGCCTGGCCAGTGGGCACAGTACAGTCTGTGTGGGCCTGACACACACTGGCTTGCAACTGCGATTATATCACAGTGAATAAATAATTTGACTTTTTTTTATCTGCAAGGTATTGTGACACCCTGTAACGGTATGAGTGGTGGCCTGGCCAGTGGGCACAGTACAGTCTGTGTGGGCCTGACACACACTGGCTTGCAACTGCAATTATTTCACAGAGAAAAAATAAATTGACTTTTTTTTATCTGCAAGGTACTGTGGCACCCTATATGAGTGGTATGCACACAGTACAGTCTGTGGGCCTGCAGCCTCTCACACACGGGCAGGCAACTGCAATATATATATATATATATATATATATATTAAAAACAGACGGATGTACCAGCCCTAAAAAGAGCTTTTTGGGGTGCTGTCAGGATGGTGTCCTTACAGCAGATGAGTCTGTGGACACAGAACACTGCCCTAGCTAGCGCTTTCCCTTTTAGATCAGCAGCAGCACTGTCCCTCCTCTCACTAAGAATGCAGCTTCCGAATGAATCTAAAATAGATGCTGTCCAGGAGGTGGAAGGGTCTGGGAGGGAGGGTCTGCTGCTGATTGGCTGGAATGTGTCTGCTGACTGTGAGGTACAGGGTCAAAGTTTGCTCAATGATGACGTAAAGGGGGCGGACCGAACATCGCATATGTTCGCCCGCCGCAGCGAACGCGAACAAGCCATGTTCGCCGTGAACTGTTCGCCGGCGAATAGTTCGGGACATCACTACTTTGTATTTATCCAAAGGCCACCATTTGGGAAATCCCTACACTGTTTATAATGTATATGTATGAATATATACTGCAAAATGTATGTTCATATGTATGTTGTCTGAGTATTCATGTGTAAACAAATATACTGTATGTTCACATGTATGTTATATGTTAACATGAGTGGCCTGGCCAGTGGCCACTGTATATATGCACTATATCTAGATACTGTATATACAGTATAAATATATATATTTTCTTATAGAAGTCAATAATAGGCAGAAGTGCTCAGTCAAGTGTTGTCCCTCCTCACTAGCTGAAGACTGGGTATACCTCATGCACATGACCGTATCTGTTTGCTGTCTACAAAACACGGATCCTGGCCATGAGCATGCCACCTGTTTTATTCCAGTCTAGAGAAAAAAATATGTTCTATTTTTATGCAGGGACACGAAACAGCAGTACGGATGTGGACAGCACACAGTGTGCTGTATGCATTTTTGCGGCCCCATTGAAATAAATGTGTCCGCATCCGAGCCATAGACATTGTCATGTGCATGAGGCCTTATAGAAAGTCTGTGATCCAGAGGAGGGACAGTGCAAGGCTGAATATTTCTGCCTCCTTGTTTAAGCGGGGTCTCAATACCCTGATTCCCACCAATCAAAATTGGCAGGTCACTATGACATTTAGAAAGTGTTTTAAAAGGAGAGTTACACTGTAAAGGCTATATTTGCTTCTCTTTCCAACCTGCTTCTTGTTTTTTCGGTTAAAAGGTTTACCTGGATGGTCTATCCTCAGGTTAGGTCATCAGATCAGTGGGGTCCGACTCCCGACACCCCTGCTGATCAGCTGTTTGAAGAGGTCATGGCACTCACCAGAGCTCCGGTAAGCACTGAGGTCTCTTTATAGTTTACCAAGCACAGCGCCATACATTAGACAGCAGCGATGCTTGGTAATGCAGATCATCTGCTTTCACTTAAATGAGACTGAACTGCAACTAGGTCTTGTGACTGATATACAGTGACATCACTGGCCTCCCAACAGTTGATTGGCAGGTATCCTGGAAGATGGACAATGAATATTGAATTCCCAGATAACACCTTTAATATGTTCTGCTGAGCTCCTGTGTAGAACTAGTATCTACACGTTATAGTCACTGTATGGTGGTATTATTGGTCCTTGTGTAGTCATTTTTGTTCAGTAAGACTATGGTTATATTATTCAGTTACTCAGTAGTGGTAATAATAAGGCGTTTATACAGTTATACGTATGATAAATTAGGATAAAAACTAGATGATTATGCAATCATAGGCACAACACCTAGTGAAAGGTATGTAGGTACAATTGGTCGCTGCTGCCAGTGTCGTTAAGTCCTCAATCCAAGGGGCAGCTAGCCAACCCTCCGGAGGAAAGTTAAAGCAAGGGGGTTAAAGAAAAATCTATTCCATTCTATTGTGGTCGTGTTTGCACCAAGAGGTGTCAAAACATGCAGAGTGTTGACCGTCTGCACCCCCTTGCTTATACTATTCAGTAGTGGTAATGGTATGGTAGGGTACTTTCACACTTGCGGCAGAGTGATCCGGCAAGCAGTTCCCTTCCAGAGTCATCCGGCAAAACAGATAGGGCATTTATTTTTTTCACTTTTTTGGGGTCTTCAGTTTTTTGGGCCGGAGATAAAACCGTAGCATGCTGCAGTTTTATCTTTTGCATGATCAGTCAAAAAGACTGAACTGAAGACATCCTGATTAGAGTTGAGCGAACACCTGGATGTTCGGGTTCGAGAAGTTCGGCCGAACATCCCGGAAATGTTCGGGTTCGGGATCCGAACCCGATCCGAACTTCGTCCCGAACCCGAACCCCATTGAAGTCAATGGGGACCCGAACTTTTCGGCACTAAAAAGGCTGTAAAACAGCCCAGGAAAGAGCTAGAGGGCTGCAAAAGGCAGCAACATGTAGGTAAATCCCCTGCAAACAAATGTGGATAGGGAAATGAATTAAAATAAAAATTAAATAAATAAAAATTAACCAAAATCAATTGGAGAGAGGTTCCATAGCAGAGAATCTGGCTTCCCGTCACCCACCACTGGAACAGTCCATTCTCAGATATTTAGGCCCCGGCACCCAGGCAGAGGAGAGAGGTCCCGTAACAGAGAATCTGTCTTCATGTCAGCAGAGAATTAGTCTGCATGTCATAGCAGAGAATGAGGCTTCACGTCAGCCACCACTGCAACAGTCCATTGGCATATATTTAGGCCCAGCACCCAGGCAGAGGAGGGAGGTCCCGTAACAGAGAATCTGTCTTCATGTCAGCAGAGAATTAGTCTGCATGTCATAGCAGAGAATGAGGCTTCACGTCAGCCACCACTGCAACAGTCCATTGGCATATATTTAGGCCCAGCACACACACAGGCAGAGGAGAGAGGTCCCGTAACAGAGAATCTGGCTTCATGTCAGCAGAGAATCAGTCTGCATGTCACAGCAGAGAATGAGGCTTCACGTCAGCCACCACTGCAACAGTCCATTGGCATATATTTAGGCCCAGCACACACACAGGCAGAGGAGAGAGGTCCCGTAACAGAGGATCTGGCTTCATGTCAGCAGAGAATCAGTCTGCATGTCATAGCAGAGAATCAGGCTTCACGTCAGCCACCACTGCAACAGTCCATTGTCATAAATTTAGGCCCAGCACCCAGGCAGAGGAGAGAGGTCCCGTAACAGACAATCTGGCTTCATGTCAGCAGAGAATTAGTCTGCATGTCATAGCAGAGAATGAGGCTTCACGTCAGCCACCACTGCAACAGTCCATTGGCATATATTTAGGCCTAGCACACAGGCAGAGGAGAGAGGTCCCGTAACAGACAATCTGGCTTCATGTCAGCAGAGAATCAGTCTGCATGTCATAGCAGAGAATGAGGCTTCACGTCACCCACCACTGCAACAGTCCATTGGCATATATTTAGGCCTAGCACACAGGCAGAGCAGAGAGGTCCCGTAACAGACAATCTGGCTTCATGACAGCAGAGAATCAGTCTGCATGTCATAGCAGAGAATGAGGCTTCACGTCACCCACCACTGCAACAGTCCATTGGCATATATTTAGGCCTAGCACACAGGCAGAGCAGAGAGGTCCCGTAACAGACGATCTGGCTTCATGTCAGCAGAGAATCAGTCTGCATGTCATAGCAGAGAATGAGGCTTCACGTCACCCACCACTGCAACAGTCCATTGGCATATATTTAGGCCTAGCACACAGGCAGAGGAGAGAGGTCCCGTAACAGACAATCTGGCTTCATGTCAGCAGAGAATCAGTCTGCATGTCATAGCAGAGAATGAGGCTTCACGTCACCCACCACTGCAACAGTCCATTGGCATATATTTAGGCCTAGCACACAGGCAGAGCAGAGAGGTCCCGTAACAGACAATCTGGCTTCATGACAGCAGAGAATCAGTCTGCATGTCATAGCAGAGAATGAGGCTTCACGTCACCCACCACTGCAACAGTCCATTGGCATATATTTAGGCCTAGCACACAGGCAGAGCAGAGAGGTCCCGTAACAGACGATCTGGCTTCATGTCAGCAGAGAATCAGTCTGCATGTCATAGCAGAGAATGAGGCTTCACGTCAGCCACCACTGCAACAGTCCATTGGCATATATTTAGGCCTAGCACACAGGCAGAGGAGAGAGGTCCCGTAACAGACAATCTGGCTTCATGTCAGCAGAGAATCAGTCTGCATGTCATAGCAGAGAATGAGGCTTCACGTCACCCACCACTGCAACAGTCCATTGGCATATATTTAGGCCCAGCACCCAGGCAGAGGAGGGAGGTCCCGTAACAGAGAATCTGTCTTCATGTCAGCAGAGAATCAGTCTGCATGTCATAGCAGAGAATGAGGCTTCACGTCACCCACCACTGCAACAGTCCATTGGCATATATTTAGGCCCAGCACCCAGGCAGAGGAGGGAGGTCCCGTAACAGAGAATCTGTCTTCATGTCAGCAGAGAATTAGTCTGCATGTCATAGCAGAGAATGAGGCTTCACGTCAGCCACCACTGCAACAGTCCATTGGCATATATTTAGGCCCAGCACCCAGGCAGAGGAGGGAGGTCCCGTAACAGAGAATCTGTCTTCATGTCAGCAGAGAATTAGTCTGCATGTCATAGCAGAGAATGAGGCTTCACGTCAGCCACCACTGCAACAGTCCATTGGCATATATTTAGGCCCAGCACACACACAGGCAGAGGAGAGAGGTCCCGTAACAGAGAATCTGGCTTCATGTCAGCAGAGAATCAGTCTGCATGTCATAGCAGAGAATGAGGCTTCACGTCAGCCACCACTGCAACAGTCCATTGGCATATATTTAGGCCCAGCACACACACAGGCAGAGGAGAGAGGTCCCGTAACAGAGAATCTGGCTTCATGTCAGCAGAGAATCAGTCTGCATGTCATAGCAGAGAATGAGGCTTCACGTCAGCCACCACTGCAACAGTCCATTGGCATATATTTAGGCCCAGCACACACACAGGCAGAGGAGAGAGGTCCCGTAACAGAGGATCTGGCTTCATGTCAGCAGAGAATCAGTCTGCATGTCATAGCAGAGAATCAGGCTTCACGTCAGCCACCACTGCAACAGTCCATTGTCATAAATTTAGGCCCAGCACCCAGGCAGAGGAGAGAGGTCCCGTAACAGACAATCTGGCTTCATGTCAGCAGAGAATTAGTCTGCATGTCATAGCAGAGAATGAGGCTTCACGTCAGCCACCACTGCAACAGTCCATTGGCATATATTTAGGCCCAGCACACACACAGGCAGAGGAGAGAGGTCCCGTAACAGAGAATCTGTCTTCATGTCAGCAGAGAATTAGTCTGCATGTCATAGCAGAGAATGAGGCTTCACGTCAGCCACCACTGCAACAGTCCATTGGCATATATTTAGGCCCAGCACCCAGGCAGAGGAGGGAGGTCCCGTAACAGAGAATCTGTCTTCATGTCAGCAGAGAATTAGTCTGCATGTCATAGCAGAGAATGAGGCTTCACGTCAGCCACCACTGCAACAGTCCATTGGCATATATTTAGGCCCAGCACACACACAGGCAGAGGAGAGAGGTCCCGTAACAGAGAATCTGGCTTCATGTCAGCAGAGAATCAGTCTGCATGTCATAGCAGAGAATGAGGCTTCACGTCAGCCACCACTGCAACAGTCCATTGGCATATATTTAGGCCCAGCACACACACAGGCAGAGGAGAGAGGTCCCGTAACAGAGAATCTGGCTTCATGTCAGCAGAGAATCAGTCTGCATGTCATAGCAGAGAATGAGGCTTCACGTCAGCCACCACTGCAACAGTCCATTGGCATATATTTAGGCCCAGCACACACACAGGCAGAGGAGAGAGGTCCCGTAACAGAGGATCTGGCTTCATGTCAGCAGAGAATCAGTCTGCATGTCATAGCAGAGAATCAGGCTTCACGTCAGCCACCACTGCAACAGTCCATTGTCATAAATTTAGGCCCAGCACCCAGGCAGAGGAGAGAGGTCCCGTAACAGACAATCTGGCTTCATGTCAGCAGAGAATTAGTCTGCATGTCATAGCAGAGAATGAGGCTTCACGTCAGCCACCACTGCAACAGTCCATTGGCATATATTTAGGCCTAGCACACAGGCAGAGGAGAGAGGTCCCGTAACAGAGAATCTGGCTTCATGTCAGCAGAGAATCAGTCTGCATGTCATAGCAGAGAATGAGGCTTCACGTCACCCACCACTGCAACAGTCCATTGGCATATATTTAGGCCTAGCACACAGGCAGAGGAGAGGTTCATTCAACTTTGGGTAGCCTCGCAATATAATGGTAAAATGAAAATAAAAATAGGATTGAATGAGGAAGTGCCCTGGAGTCCAATAATATATGATTATGGGGAGGTAGTTAATGTCTAATCTGGACAAGGGACGGACAGGTCCTGTGGGATCCATAGGAATATAAGGATGAGCACTCTAACAATTGGCATATATTTATAAATTATTTATTAATTAATGCAATTTGATAACGGTGTACTCAAGTTACAATAAAACAATGATCAATACGATAAAATGGAATGGAATAAAATGATATGGAATAAAATAAAGTAAAGTAAAATACAATTGCACTGGTATCAAGTGATTCTAAGGTATCCTAATGGAAATGATCGGGTCCTGATAGTCTAATGTCCGACAGACCAAAAAAGGATCCCAAGAGGTGGAATCGATACGAACGTAAGTCCACACTTTCCAAAGTCTATTGGAGTGAATAATGTAGTTGGTAGTCTCGTCGCATCTGTTAGTATTGCCCAGTGGGACTGTATATCACAACGGTATAATAACTGACAGCTTTCAGCTTTGCAGCTGCTTACCTCTCCTTCATATACCTCCTTAGTCCTGCCGGATTTGTAGCACCTTATCATAGGCTATAAAGGAGAGCAGCCACCACCAACTTCCTGTGGGATCCATGCCTGGTTCATTTTTATGAACGTCAGGTTGTCCACATTGGCTGTAGACAGGCGGCTGCGTTTGTCTGTAATGACGCCCCCTGCCGTGCTGAATACACGTTCAGACAAAACGCTGGCTGCCGGGCAGGCCAGCACCTCCAAGGCATAAAAGGCTAGCTCTGGCCACGTGGACAATTTAGAGACCCAGAAGTTGAATGGGGCCGAACCATCAGTCAGTACGTGGAGGGGTGTGCACACGTACTGTTCCACCATGTTAGTGAAATGTTGCCTCCTGCTAACACGTTGCGTATCAGGTGGTGGTGCAGTTAGCTGTGGCGTGTTGACAAAAGTTTTCCACATCTCTGCCATGCTAACCCTGCCCTCAGAGGAGCTGGCCGTGACACAGCTGCCTTGGCGACCTCTTGCTCCTCCTCTGCCTTGGCCTTGGGCTTCCACTTGTTCCCCTGTGACATTTGGGAATGCTCTCAGTAGCGCGTCTACCAACGTGCGCTTGTACTCGCGCATCTTCCTATCACGCTCCAGTGCAGGAAGTAAGGTGGGCACATTGTCTTTGTAGCGTGGATCCAGCAGGGTGGCAACCCAGTAGTCCGCACAGGTTAAAATGTGGGCAACTCTGCTGTCGTTGCGCAGGCACTGCAGCATGTAGTCGCTCATGTGTGCCAGGCTGCCCAGGGGTAAGGACAAGCTGTCCTCTGTGGGAGGCGTATCGTCATCGTCCTGCCTTTCCCCCCAGCCACGCACCAGTGATGGACCCGAGCTGCGTTGGGTGCCACCCCGCTGTGACCATGCTTCATCCTCATCCTCCTCCACCTCCTCCTCATCCTCGTCCTCCTCGTCCTCCAGTAGTGGGCCCTGGCTGGCCACATTTGTACCTGGCCTCTGCTGTTGCCAAAAACCTCCCTCTGAGTCACTTCGAAGAGACTGGCCTGAAAGTGCTAAAAATGACCCCTCTTCCTCCTCCTCCTCCTCCTCCTGGGCCACCTCCTCTTCCATCATCGCCCTAAGTGTTTTCTCAAGGAGACATAGAAGTGGTATTGTAACGCTGATAACGGTGTCATCGCCACTGGCCATGTTGGTGGAGTACTCGAAACAGCGCAACAGGGCACACAGGTCTCGCATGGAGGCCCAGTCATTGGTGGTGAAGTGGTGCTGTTCTGTAGTGCGACTGACCCGTGCGTGCTGCAGCTGAAACTCCACTATGGCCTGCTGCTGCTCGCACAGTCTGTCCAGCATGTGCAAGGTGGAGTTCCACCTGGTGGGCACGTCGCATATGAGGCGGTGAGCGGGAAGGCCGAAGTTACGCTGTAGCGCAGACAGGCGAGCAGCAGCAGGATGTGAACGCCGGAAGCGCGAACAGACGGCCCGCACTTTATGCAGCAGCTCTGACATGTCGGGGTAGTTGTGAATGAACTTCTGCACCACCAAATTCAGCACATGCGCCAAGCAAGGGATGTGCGTCAAATTGGCTAGTCCCAGAGCTGCAACGAGATTTCGCCCATTATCACACACCACCAGGCCGGGCTTGAGGCTCACCGGCAGCAACCACTCGTCGGTCTGTTGTTCAATACCCCGCCACAACTCCTGTGCGGTGTGGGGCCTGTCCCCCAAACATATGAGTTTCAGAATGGCCTGCTGACGTTTACCCCGGCCTGTGCTGAAGTTGGTGGTGAAGGTGTGTGCCTGACTGGATGAGCAGGTGGAAGAAGAGGAGGAGGAAGCCGAGAAGGAGGAGGTGGCAACAGGAGGCAAAGAATGTTGCCCTGCGATCCTTGGCGGCGGAAGGACGTGCGCCAAACAGCTCTCCGCCTGGGGCCCAGCTGCCACTACATTTACCCAGTGTGCAGTTAGGGAGATATAGCGTCCCTGGCCGTGCTTACTGGTCCACGTATCTGTGGTTAGGTGGACCTTGCTACAGATGGCGTTGCGCAGTGCACACTTGATTTTATCGGATACTTGGTTGTGCAGGGAAGGCACGGCTCTCTTGGAGAAGTAGTGCCGGCTGGGAACAACATACTGTGGGACAGCAAGCGACATGAGCTGTTTGAAGCTGTCTGTGTCCACCAGCCTAAATGACAGCATTTCATAGGCCAGTAGTTTAGAAATGCTGGCATTCAGGGCCAGGGATCGAGGGTGGCTAGGTGGGAATTTACGCTTTCTATCAAATGTTTGTGAGATGGAGAGCTGAACGCTGGCGTGTGACATGGTTGAGACGCTTGGTGACGGAGGTGGTGGTGGTGGTGTTGGTGGTACATCCCCTGTTTGCTGGGCGGCAGGTGCCAACGTTCCTCCAGAGGCGGAGGAAGAGGCCGAGGCGGCAGCAGCAGAATAGGCCGAGGCGGCAGCAGCAGAAGAGGTAGCAGGGGGAGCCTGAGTGACTTCCTTGGTTTTAAGGTGTTTACTCCACTGCAGTTCATGCTTTGCATGCAGGTGCCTGGTCATGCAGGTTGTGCTCAGGTTCAGAACGTTAATGCCTCGCTTCAGGCTCTGATGGCACAGCGTGCAAACCACTCGGGTCTTGTCGTCAGCACATTGTTTGAAGAAGTGCCATGCCAGGGAACTCCTTGAAGCTGCCTTTGGGGTGCTCGGTCCCAGATGGCTGCGGTCAGTAGCAGGCGGAGTCTCTTGGCGGCGGGTGTTCTGCTTTTGCCCACTGCTCCCTCTTTTGCTACGCTGTTGGCTCGGTCTCACCACTGCCTCTTCCTCCGAACTGTGAAAGTCAGTGGCACGACCTTCATTCCATGTGGGGTCTAGGACCTCATCGTCCCCTGCATCGTCTTCCACCCAGTCTTGATCCCTGACCTCCTGTTCAGTCTGCACACTGCAGAAAGACGCAGCAGTTGGCACCTGTGTTTCGTCATCATCAGAGACATGCTGAGGTGGTATTCCCATGTCCTCATCATCAGGAAACATAAGTGGTTGTGCGTCAGTGCATTCTATGTCTTTCACCGCTGGGGAAGGGCTAGGTGGATGCCCTTGGGAAACCCTGCCAGCGGAGTCTTCAAACAGCATAAGAGACTGCTGCATAACTTGAGGCTGAGACAGTTTCCCTGGTATGCATGGGGGTGATGTGACAGACTGATGGGGTTGGTTTTCAGGCGCCATCTGTGCGCTTTCTGCAGAAGACTGGGTGGGAGATAATGTGAACGTGCTGGATCCACTGTCGGCCACCCAATTGACTAATGCCTGTACCTGCTCAGGCCTTACCATCCTTAGAACGGCATTGGGCCCCACCATATATCGCTGTAAATTCTGGCGGCTACTGGGACCTGAGGTAGTTGGTACACTAGGACGTGTGGATGTGGCAGAATGGCCACGTCCTCTCCCAGCACCAGAGGGTCCACTAACACCACCACGACCATGTCCACGTCCGCGTCCCTTACTAGATGTTTTTCTCATTGTTATGGTTCACCACAACAACAAATATATTATTTGGCCCAATGTATTGTATTCAAATTCAGCGGGATATAAATTTGAGGCCTAGTATTTAGGCGCTGGGTGACCGGTATGGATTTAGTGACAGAATTAGACTTGGAAATGCACAGAAGCGTGTGTGTGTGAAGTTATTCTGAATGACCCAATGTGCACCTTGAATATTATATACCCTTTTAGGGATAGATTTCAAATAGCTCTGATATAGCAGAAACCACTAAATTATGAAATTGCTAAATTGGGAATTGTATTTCAACCCAGAACAAGAAATGTGCTTGAACGGACACTAAATAACTCGCCCAGCTACAGCACTAACGAGAGATTTAGCAGGATATAAATTTGAGGCCTAGTATTTAGGCGCTGGGTGACAGGTATGGGTTTAGTGACAGAATTAGACTTGGAAATACACAGTAGCGGGTGTGTGTGAAGTTATTCTGAATGACCCAATGTGCACCTTGAATATTATATACCCTTTTAGGGATAGATTTCAAATAGCTCTGATATAGCAGAAACCACTAAATTATGAAATTGCTAAATTGGGAATTGTATTTCAACCCAGAACAAGAAATGTGCTTGAACGGACACTAAATAACTCGCCCAGCTACAGCACTAACGAGAGATTTAGCAGGATATAAATTTGAGGCCTAGTATTTAGGCGCTGGGTGACAGGTATGGGTTTAGTGACAGAATTAGACTTGGAAATACACAGTAGCGGGTGTGTGTGAAGTTATTCTGAATGACCCAATGTGCACCTTGAATATTATATACCCTTTTAGGGATAGATTTCAAATAGCTCTGATATAGCAGAAACCACTAAATTATGAAATTGCTAAATTGGGAATTGTATTTCAACCCAGAACAAGAAATGTGCTTGAACGGACACTAAATAACTCGCCCAGCTACAGCACTAACGAGAGATTTAGCAGGATATAAATTTGAGGCCTAGTATTTAGGCGCTGGGTGACAGGTATGGGTTTAGTGACAGAATTAGACTTGGAAATACACAGTAGCGGGTGTGTGTGAAGTTATTCTGAATGACCCAATGTGCACCTTGAATATTATATACCCTTTTAGGGATAGATTTCAAATAGCTCTGATATAGCAGAAACCACTAAATTATGAAATTGCTAAATTGGGAATTGTATTTCAACCCAGAACAAGAAATGTGCTTGAACGGACACTAAATAACTCGCCCAGCTACAGCACTAACGAGAGATTTAGCAGGATATAAATTTGAGGCCTAGTATTTAGGCGCTGGGTGACAGGTATGGGTTTAGTGACAGAATTAGACTTGGAAATACACAGTAGCGGGTGTGTGTGAAGTTATTCTGAATGACCCAATGTGCACCTTGAATATTATATACCCTTTTAGGGATAGATTTCAAATAGCTCTGATATAGCAGAAACCACTAAATTATGAAATTGCTAAATTGGGAATTGTATTTCAACCCAGAACAAGAAATGTGCTTGAACGGACACTAAATAACTCGCCCAGCTACAGCACTAACGAGAGATTTAGCAGGATATAAATTTGAGGCCTAGTATTTAGGCGCTGGGTGACAGGTATGGGTTTAGTGACAGAATTAGACTTGGAAATACACAGTAGCGGGTGTGTGTGAAGTTATTCTGAATGACCCAATGTGCACCTTGAATATTATATACCCTTTTAGGGATAGATTTCAAATAGCTCTGATATAGCAGAAACCACTAAATTATGAAATTGCTAAATTGGGAATTGTATTTCAACCCAGAACAAGAAATGTGCTTGAACGGACACTAAATAACTCGCCCAGCTACAGCACTAACGAGAGATTTAGCAGGATATAAATTTGAGGCCTAGTATTTAGGCGCTGGGTGACAGGTATGGGTTTAGTGACAGAATTAGACTTGGAAATACACAGTAGCGGGTGTGTGTGAAGTTATTCTGAATGACCCAATGTGCACCTTGAATATTATATACCCTTTTAGGGATAGATTTCAAATAGCTCTGATATAGCAGAAACCACTAAATTATGAAATTGCTAAATTGGGAATTGTATTTCAACCCAGAACAAGAAATGTGCTTGAACGGACACTAAATAACTCGCCCAGCTACAGCACTAACGAGAGATTTAGCAGGATATAAATTTGAGGCCTAGTATTTAGGCGCTGGGTGACAGGTATGGGTTTAGTGACAGAATTAGACTTGGAAATACACAGTAGCGGGTGTGTGTGAAGTTATTCTGAATGACCCAATGTGCACCTTGAATATTATATACCCTTTTAGGGATAGATTTCAAATAGCTCTGATATAGCAGAAACCACTAAATTATGAAATTGCTAAATTGGGAATTGTATTTCAACCCAGAACAAGAAATGTGCTTGAACGGACACTAAATAACTCGCCCAGCTACAGCACTAACGAGAGATTTAGCAGGATATAAATTTGAGGCCTAGTATTTAGGCGCTGGGTGACAGGTATGGGTTTAGTGACAGAATTAGACTTGGAAATACACAGTAGCGGGTGTGTGTGAAGTTATTCTGAATGACCCAATGTGCACCTTGAATATTATATACCCTTTTAGGGATAGATTTCAAATAGCTCTGATATAGCAGAAACCACTAAATTATGAAATTGCTAAATTGGGAATTGTATTTCAACCCAGAACAAGAAATGTGCTTGAACGGACACTAAATAACTCGCCCAGCTACAGCACTAACGAGAGATTTAGCAGGATATAAATTTGAGGCCTAGTATTTAGGCGCTGGGTGACAGGTATGGGTTTAGTGACAGAATTAGACTTGGAAATACACAGTAGCGGGTGTGTGTGAAGTTATTCTGAATGACCCAATGTGCACCTTGAATATTATATACCCTTTTAGGGATAGATTTCAAATAGCTCTGATATAGCAGAAACCACTAAATTATGAAATTGCTAAATTGGGAATTGTATTTCAACCCAGAACAAGAAATGTGCTTGAACGGACACTAAATAACTCGCCCAGCTACAGCACTAACGAGAGATTTAGCAGGATATAAATTTGAGGCCTAGTATTTAGGCGCTGGGTGACAGGTATGGGTTTAGTGACAGAATTAGACTTGGAAATACACAGTAGCGGGTGTGTGTGAAGTTATTCTGAATGACCCAATGTGCACCTTGAATATTATATACCCTTTTAGGGATAGATTTCAAATAGCTCTGATATAGCAGAAACCACTAAATTATGAAATTGCTAAATTGGGAATTGTATTTCAACCCAGAACAAGAAATGTGCTTGAACGGACACTAAATAACTCGCCCAGCTACAGCACTAACGAGAGATTTAGCAGGATATAAATTTGAGGCCTAGTATTTAGGCGCTGGGTGACAGGTATGGGTTTAGTGACAGAATTAGACTTGGAAATACACAGTAGCGGGTGTGTGTGAAGTTATTCTGAATGACCCAATGTGCACCTTGAATATTATATACCCTTTTAGGGATAGATTTCAAATAGCTCTGATATAGCAGAAACCACTAAATTATGAAATTGCTAAATTGGGAATTGTATTTCAACCCAGAACAAGAAATGTGCTTGAACGGACACTAAATAACTCGCCCAGCTACAGCACTAAGGACAGATTTAGCTGGATATAAATTTGAGGCCTAGTATTTAGGCGCTGGGTGACAGGTATGGGTTTAGTGACAGAATTAGACTTGGAAATGCACAGTAGCGGGTGTGTGAAGTTATTCTGAATGACCCTATGTGCACCTTGAATATTATATACCCTTTTAGGGATAGATTTCAAATAGCTCTGATACAGCAGAAACCACTAAATTTTTAAATTGCTAAATTGGGAATTGTATTTCAACCCAGAACAAAAAATGTGCTTTGACGGACACTAAATAACTTTCCCAGCCACAACAGGACAGCGGTAACGAGAGATTTAGCGGGATATAAATTTGAGGCCTAGTATTTAGGCGCTGGGTGACCGGTATGGATTTAGTGACAGAATTAGACTGGGATATGGCCAAAAAATAACCACACTATTGCTGGTTAAATGCACTTGGTGATGGGCGCAGCTTGCCCCTGATGTAGTATATGGCCAAAAAATGAACAGACTATTGCTGGTTAAATGCACTTGGTGTCACAGCTTGACCAACCACACTACTGAGGGTTAAATGCACTTGGTGACGGGCGCAGCTTGCCCCTGATTTAGTATATGGCCAAAAAATGAACAGACTATTGCTGGTTAAATGCACTTGGTGTGATAGCTTGACCAACCACACTACTGAGGGTTAAATGCACTTGGTGTGACAGCTTCACCCTGATGTAGGCTTTAGCCAAAAAACAACCACACCATTGAGGGTTAAATGCACTTGGTCGCAGCTTGTGCTGGCGCACCACAAGACACAAAATGGCCGCCGATCACCCCAGAAAAATGTGACTGACAAACGGTCTGGGCAGCCTAAAAACAGTGAGCAATTGAGGATCAGCAGCTCAATGATCCACAGCTGCAGATCGATCAGTTAATCAAGTCCTTTGGAGGAGTTAATCTGCCTAATCTCGCCCTACTGTCGCAGCCGCAACCTCTCCCTACGCTAATCAGAGCAGAGTGACGGGCGGCGCTATGTGACTCCAGCTTAAATAGAGGCTGGGTCACATGGTGCTCTGGCCAATCACAGCCATGCCAATAGTAGGCATGGCTGTGATGGCCTCTTGGGGCAAGTAGTATGACGCTTGTTGATTGGCTGCTTTGCAGCCTTTCAAAAAGCGCCAAGAAAGCGTCACAAAAGCGCGAAGAAAGCGACGAACACCGAACCCGAACCCGGACTTTTACGAAAATGTCCGGGTTCGGGTCCGTGTCACGGACACCCCAAAATTCGGTACGAACCCGAACTATACAGTTCGAGTTCGCTCATCCCTAATCCTGATGCTTCCTGAACGGAATGCGCTCCAATCAGAATGCATGGGGATAAAACTGATCAGTTCTTTTACGGTATAGAGCCCCTAGGATGGAACTCTATGCCGGAAAATAAAAACGCAAGTGTGAAAGTACCCGTAGTGGTTATGAGACCCCATATAGTGGTGTTATTAGTAATACTGGCCTTTGTACAATGTGTTTTATTCAGTTTTAGTGTGGAATTTGGACTAGATAAACCTTCTTTTTCAATGTTATCAACTACACACTATGGAATTAATTTATATTTAATCAATGTGTAGTGGTAATATTTGGTCCTGGTATAGTGGTATTATTTGAAAATTACTGTATATAAATGACAGTATATTCATGACATGCTGTGGATTTCTAAGTCCACATGGCAGGTCAATTTGCACAAGGAACAACAAAGCAAAATACAGTCAGGTCCATAAATATTGGGACATCGACACAATTCTAACTGTCAGCTTTAATTTCAGTGCATTTACATCAAAATCAGGTGAACAGTGTAGGAATTACAACAGTTTGCATATGTGCCTGCCACTTGTTAAGGAACCAAAAGTAATGAGACAATTGGCTTCTCGGCTGTTCCATGTCCAGGTGTGTTTTTCACTCATTATCCCAATTACAATGAGCAGATAAAAGGTCCAGAGTTCATTTCAAGTGTGCTATTTGCATTTGGAATCTGTTGCTGTCAACTCTGAAGATGAGCTCCCAAGAGCTGTCACTATCAGTGAAGCAAGCCATCATTAGGCTGAAAAAAACAAAACAAACCCATCAGAGAGATAGCAAAAACATTAGGCATGGCCAAAACAACTGTTTGGAACATTCTAAAAAGAAGGAACGCACTGGTGAGCTCAGCAACACCAGAAGACCCGGAAGACCACGGAAACCAACTGTGGTGGATGACCGAAGAATTCTTTCCCTGGTGAAGAAAACACCCTTCACAACAGTTGGCCAGATCAAGAACACTCTCCAGGAGGTAAATGTATGTGTTTAAAAATCAACAATCAATAGTTTTTAACACGTGGAGATTAGTGCCGCGTGACTGAATGTTTTCCGTAAAGATTTACTCTATCCGGAATGTTTGATCACAAGAGTAATTAAAACGTCATAGAGATGTTCCTGATGCACGCTATATCATCTTTTATTTGTATCTTATCTGAACGGATATGTATCCCTTGTATTAAACGGTCATTATATTTGTTTTATTGGCTGAGAAAATAATAAAAAGAGTTTTAAAACAAAAATCAACAATCAAGAGAAGACTTCACCAGAGTGAATACAGAGGGTTCACCACAAGATGTAAACCATTGGTGAGCCTCAAAAACAGGAAGGCCAGATTAGAGTTTGCCAAACGACATCTAAAAAAGCCTTCACAGTTCTGGAACAACATCCTGTGGACAGATGAGACCAAGATCAACTTGTACCAGAGTGATGGTAAGAGAAGAGTATGGAGAAGGAAAGTAACTACTCACTCATGATCTTAAGCATACCACCTCATCGGTGAAGCGTGGTGGTGGTAGTGTCATGGCGTGGGCATGTATGGCTGCCAATGGAACTGGTTCTCTTGTATTTATTGATGGTGTGACTGCTGACAAAAGCAGCAGGATGAATTCTGAAGTGTTTCAAGCAATATTATCTGCTCATATTCAGCCAAATGCTTCAGAACTCATTGGACAGCGCTTCACAGTGCAGATGGACAATGACCCAAAGCATACTGCAAAAGCAACCAAATAGTTTTTTAAGGGAATAAAGTGGAATGTTATGCAATGGCCAAGTAAATTACCTGACCTGATTCCTATTGAGCATGCATTTCACTTGCTGAAGACAAAACTGAAGGGAAAATGCCCCAAGAACAAGCAGGAACTGAAGGCAGTTGCAGTAGAGGCCTGGCAGAGCATCACCAGGGATGAAACCCAGCACCTGGTGATGTCTATGCGTTCCAGACTTCAGGCTGAAATTGACTGCAAAGGATTTGCAACCAAGTAATAAAAAGTGAAAGTTTGATTTATGATTATTACAAACCTGATTCCCAAAAAGTTGGGACACTATACAAATCGTGAATAAAAACTGAATGCAATGATGTGGAGGTGCCAAATTCTAATATTTTATTCAGAATAGAACATAAATCACGGAACAAAAGTTTAAACTGAGAAAATGTACCATTTTAAGGGAAAAATATGTTGAATCAGAATTTCATGGTGTCAACAAATCCCCAAAAGGTTGGGACAAGGCCATTTTCACCACTGTGTGGCATCTCCCCTTCTTCTTACAACACTCAACAGACCTCTGGGGACCGAGGAGACCAGTTTCTCAAGTTTAGAAATAGGAATGCTCTCCCATTCTTGTCTAATACAGGCCTCTAACTGTTCAATCGTCTTGGGCCTTCTTTGTTGCACCTTCCTCTTTATGATGCGCCAAATGTTCTCTATAGGTAAAAGATCTGGACTGCAGACTGGCCATTTCAGTACCCGGATCCTTCTCCTACGCAGCCATGATGTTGTGATTGATGCAGAATGTGGTCTGGCATTATCTTGTTGAAAAATGCAGGGTCTTCCCTGAAAAAGATGACGTCTGGATGGGAGCATATGTTGTTCTAGAACCTGAATATATTTTTCCAGACATGCAAGCTGCCCATGCCACACGTACTCATGCAACCCCATACCATCAGAGATGCAGGCTTCTGAACTGAGCGTTGATAACAACTTGGGTTGTCCTTGTCCTCTTTGGTCCGGATGAGATGGCGTCCCAGATTTCCAAAAAGAACTTCGAATCGTGACTCGTCTGACCACAGAACAGTCTTCCATTTTGCCACACTCCATTTTAAATGATCCCTGGCCCAGTGAAAACGCCTGAGCTTGTGGATCTTGCTTAGAAATGGTTTCTTCTTTGCACTGTAGAGTTTCAGCTGGCAACGGCGGATGGCACGGTGGATTGTGTTCACTGACAATGGTTTCTGGAAGTATTCCTGAGCCCATTCTGTGATTTCCTTTACAGTAGCATTCCTGTTTGTGGTGCAGTGTCGTTTAAGGGCCCGGGCATCCAGTATGGTTTTAGGGCCTTGACCCTTACGCACAGAGATTGTTCCAGATTCTCTAAATCTTCGGATGATGTTATGCACAGTTGATGATGATAGATGCAAAGTCTTTGCAATTTTTCACTGGGTAACACCTTTCTGATATTGCTCCACTATCTTTCTGCACAACATTGTGGGAATTGGTGATCCTCTGCCCATCTTGGCTTCTGAGAGACACTGCCACTCTGAGAAGCTCTTTTTATACCCAATCATGTTGCCAATTGACCTAATTAGTGTTAATTGGTCTTCCAGCTCTTCGTTATGCTCAAATTTGCTTTTTCCAGCCTCTTATTGCTACTTGTCCCAACTTTTTGGTTTGACACCGTGAAAATTTGAATCAACGTATTTTTCCTTTAAAATGATACATTTACTCGGATTAAACGTTTGATCTGTCATCTACGTTCTATTACAAATAAAATATTGACATTTGCCATCTCCACATCATTGCATTCAGTTTTTATTTACAATTTGTTTAGTGTCCCAACTTTTTGGGAATCCGGTTTGTATTCTGTCCTATTACTTTTGGTCCCTTAACAAGTGGGAGGCACATATGCAAACTGTTGTAATTCCTACACCGTTCACCTGATTTGGATGTAAATACTCTCAAATTAAAGCTGACAGTCTGCAGTTAAAGCACATCTTGTTTATTTCATTTTAGAAATTAGAATTGTATCGATGTCACAATATTTATGGACCTGACTGTATATGAGATTTGTCTAATCTTATATACCTTGCTGGTACTGCATTACACTGCAGTTTCTCCGCGCTGCTGTCAGGGAGAAGGAGAGACACTGGCGTCTCCTCCTCCTTGCTCTGAATGTTGAAAATACCGGGGGCCACAGAGGGTGAACGGAGCGGCGCCCAGGAATAATATTAAGTGCACTTAGATCCCTGGGCGCCGCTCTATGCAGTCTGCTACTAAGTTCATATTCTTTGGACCCATGAAAGGTCCTCTTTAACTTTATTAGCAATTTCTTTCAACAGTTGCTCTTTTGTGGAACAGGACCAGATGAGATAGCTGTTGCCACCTATGTCCATTAATAAGCACTGGGCTTCCATTTTAGGTATCATGCCACTGGATGTGCTACAAGCCCCAGAGAAGCAGAGTGAAGGGCGGAAAAGGTAGCGGCTCTGGCTGCAGTAATTATTCACAATGGCAATCCTCACGCTGATGCTCCCTAGGGCCTGGGCACTGATAGTAGGGTGCACATTTCTTCCCTCGGGCACACCCTAATGTTGGGGCTCCTGGCTCCTGCTGTCACAGTGCAATAGCTGTATATAGGCAAACAGCAACAATGATGATAATAGGAGTAGTAGTCCCTGAGCTCTGGGACTAAACACTTTGCAATCTTTCCAAAATAATCACAGGCATACAGACCTCTAAAATGTGGAAGGTATCCTAGACTACAAACCATCCAAACACATAGCAAGAAAGTTTGGTAGGCGAAAGAGGCTACAAACCATCAACATGCAAAAAGTTTCACAAACAACTCTGAAATTCCTGGACTGAGGGATGCAGGTGTTACGCTGAGCGCTCCGGGTCCCCTGCTGGCCTCGGAGCGCTCACAGCGTATGCCCCCAGGCAGCACTCCAGTGTCTCGGCGTGTGCGTCCTCGCTCTCTAGGGCGCGCGTGCGCCGGGACTCTTAGATTCAAAGGGCCAGTGCACCAGTGATTGGTGCCTGGTCCAAAAGGGTTATTAAGGGTTAAGGTTTGTGAGAGGCAGTGCTGACTTAATTAGGCTGCACCTGTGCACTGCCCATTTATACCTTCTCCTCCCACAGCTTCCTGCCGGATCTTTGTGCCTCAGAGAAAGCGTTCCACTGTGTTTGTTTGCCTTGCCTGTTGCCGAACCCGTTGCTACCGTCTACTCGCCTTTGAACCTTTGCCGCCTGCCCTGACCTCTGCTACGTCCGACTACGCTCTTGCCTTCTCCCTGTGTACCACGCCTTATCAGCTGCCAGAGAGGTCGAGTTGTTACTAGGGGACACGACCTGGTAGTTACCGCCGCAGCAAATCCATCCCGCCTTGCGGCGGGCTCTGGTGAAGACCAGTAACTGCTTAGAACCGGTCCTTTAGTACAACCCGCGCCATCGCCTCTCTGGTCCAGAGGATCCACTACCTGTCCTGCCGGTACGTGACAGTAAGATCCGGCCATGGATCCCGCTGATGTTCCCCTGCCAAGCCTAGCGGACCTCACCACTATTGTGGCCCAGCAGGGTCAACAGCTGGCCCAGTTGACCGCTATGTTGCAGCAGCTCCTGCCTTCTCAGCAACAGCCAGCACCTCCGTCTGCTCCTGCTGCGTCACCTCCGCCTGCAGTTGCCACCGGTTCCAGAATCCGTTTGTCCCTACCAGACAAATATGACGGAGATCCTAAGCAGTGCCGTGGGTTCTTGTCGCAGTGCTCTCTCCACCTCGAGCTTCTGTCCGACCAGTTTCCTTCTGAGCGAGCCAAGGTAGCCTTTATTCTCAGTTTGCTGTCCGGGAAGGCCCTGGCCTGGGCTACACCACTATGGGACCGCGCAGATCCTGCCACCGCTTCCGTCCAGAGCTTCTGCCTAGAGTTCCGGAATGTTTTTGAGGAGCCTGCCCGGGTTACCTCCGCAGAGACTGCCTTATTAAATTTGACCCAAGGAGGTTCTTCCCTGGGTGACTATGCCATTCAGTTCCGCACCCTGGCCTCTGAGCTGAACTGGAACAATGAAGCCCTTTGCGCCACCTTCAAGAAGGGACTTAATAGTGAAGTAAAGGACGTTCTGGCTGCACGTGAGCTTCCTTCCATTCTTAGTGACCTCATCTTGCTGGCCACTAGGATAGACAAACGTTTCGCCGAAAGACAAGAGGAACTCCTCCTTGAAAAGGAAAAAGCTCGTCCTAGACGCTTTCCTCGTCTGGCTCCCGTTTTTCTGCGTCCACCTCAACCCGCTACTGGGCTTTCCGCCGTGGAAGCCATGCAGGTGGATCGGTCACGCCTGACTCCGCAAGAACGAAGCCGCCGCAGAAACGAGAACCTGTGTCTGTACTGTGCCAGTACCGAGCACTTCCTTAGAGATTGTCCTCTCCGTCCACCGCGTTCGGGAAACGCTCGCACCTAGTAAACGTGGGAGAGGCGTTGCTAGGTGTGGATTCTTCCTCTCCACGTCTCATCATACCCGTGCAGTTGATCATCTCTTCCAAGTCCTCTTTCTCCGCAGCCGCCTTCTTGGATTCCGGTTCAGCTGGCAACTTTATTCACGCCTCCTTGGTTGACAAGTACCGTATTCCAGTAATCCGTCTACCCAAGCCGTTTTTCATCTCTACTGTTAACGGTGAGAGACTCTCTGCCACCGTGCAGTTCCGTACCCAGCCTCTGCAGATGGACATCGGAATATTTCATACCAAGACTATAGAGTTCTTTGTCCTTCCCTTCTGTTCCTCCGAACTCCTCCTGGGTCTGCCGTGGCTTCAACGTCATAGTCCTATCCTGAATTGGTCCACCGGTGAGATCCTGCGTTGGGGTTCCTCCTGTTCGGACCGCTGTCTCAAGCCTGCTCTGGTCAAACAGAACCCGCAAGTTTCTCCGCCTTCTGGGCTGCCCAAGCCATACCATTCCTTCGCGGATGTCTTCTGCAAGAAACAAGCTGAGGTCCTTCCTCCTCACCGATCCTATGATTGCCCGATCGACCTGATACCCGGTTCTACTCCACCTCGAATTTATCCTCTCTCACCTGCGGAGACTCTTGCCATGTCCGACTATATAGGTGAGAACCTACAGAGAGGATTCATAAGAAAATCTTCTTCTCCTGCTGGGGCCGGTTTTTTCTTCGTGACAAAAAAAGACGGCTCCCTCCGCCCCTGCATTGACTACAGAGGTCTTAATAAAATTACCATCAAGAACCGTTACCCTCTGCCTCGAATCTCTGAGCTATTTGATCGTCTCCGAGGGGCTAAGATCTTCACTAAATTGGACCTTCGAGGGGCCTATAATCTGATCCGTATCCGTGAGGGAGACGAATGGAAGACCGCCTTTAACACAAGGGACGGCCATTTTGAGTATTTGGTGATGCCCTTCGGCCTCTGCAACGCACCTGCTGTCTTTCAGGAATTCGTTAATGATATTTTCAGGGACTTACTTTACACCTGCGTGGTCGTATACCTGGATGATATCCTGATCTTTTCCTCCAATTTGGATCAACACAGGGTCCATGTGCAACAAGTTCTTACTCGTCTTAGGAGAAATCGCCTGTACGCTAAACTTGAAAAATGTCTTTTTGAACGGACCTCCCTGCCTTTCCTGGGATACATTATCTCAGCCCAAGGACTTCAAATGGACCCAGCCAAGCTCTCGGCGGTTCTGGATTGGCCACGCCCCTCTGGTCTCCGAGCCATACAAAGATTTCTGGGCTTTGCGAATTACTACAGGCAATTCATCCCTCACTATTCCACTCTGGTAGCTCCTATCGTGGCCCTCACAAGAAAAGGAGCTAACCCCAAATCCTGGCCTTCCCAAGCCGAGGAAGCCTTCCAGTCCCTGAAATGCGCCTTTGCCTCTGCACCCGTTCTCTCTAGACCAGATTCCACCAAGCCTTTCTCTCTTGAAGTGGATGCCTCCTCGGTGGGAGCCGGAGCTGTCCTCACCCAGAAGTCTTCCCGGGGCAAGACTTCTACTTGTGGCTTCTTTTCTAAAACATTCTCTTCCGCAGAGAGAAATTACTCCATTGGGGACAGGGAACTGCTGGCTATTAAATTGGCACTGGAGGAATGGAGACATTTACTCGAGGGCGCCACACATCCTGTGTACATCTTCACGGACCACAAGAACCTGGCTTATCTCCATTCTGCTCAGAGATTAAATCCCCGTCAGGCTTGTTGGTCTCTGTTCTTCGCCCGCTTTAATTTTGAGATCCATTTCCGTCCGGCTTGTAAGAACATTAGGGCAGATGCTCTGTCTCGCTCCTCTGATGTGGTGGGCGACGAGTTAACACCTCGATATATATTATCCCTCCAGAACGCCTTATAACAGTCGCTCCCGTGGACCTGCGCCTTCTTCCTCCTGGCAAATCCTACGTACCTCCACGTCAGCGGCTGCGAATTCTCAAGTGGGGCCACGCCTCCCCTTTTGCCGGTCATCCAGGGGTGCAAAAGTCTCTCCAACTAATCTCCCAGAGGTACTGGTGGTCTTCTCTAGAGAAAGATGTCTCGGACTTCGTCCAGGCCTGTATGATTTGTGCCCGGGATAAATCGCCTCGCCAGAAACCAGCGGGTCTCCTCTTGCCTCTACCCGTTCCTGAAGTTCCCTGGTCTCACATCGCCATGGACTTTATTACAGATCTTCCCTCCTCCCATGGCAAGTCCGTTATTTGGGTCGTGGTGGATCGCTTCTCCAAGATGGCTCACTTTGTACCCCTGCCCGGTCTACCCTCTGCACCCATGTTGGCCAAACAATTTTTCCAACACATCTTCCGTCTCCATGGCCTTCCCAAACATATTGTCTTGGATCGTGGGGTACAATTCGTCTCCAAATTCTGGAGGGCTCTATGTGCTCAGCTCGGGATCAAATTGGACTTTTCTTCTTCGTACCATCCTCAGTCTAACGGCCAAGTAGAACGGGTGAACCAAATTTTGGGTGACTATCTGCGTCACTTCGTATCCTCACGCCATGACGACTGGGCTGATCTACTTCCCTGGGCGGAGTTCTCCTACAACTACAAACAATCCTCTGCCTCTAACAAGTCTCCTTTCTTTGTAGTTTTTGGCCGTCATCCTCTTCCACCTCTGCCGCAGTCTCCCACTCCTTCTTCTGTACCTGCCGTTGACAGTCTTGTACAGGATTTTTCCTCCATCTGGCGAGAAACCCACGCTGCTCTCCTCAAGGCTTCCGCCCGTATGAAGGTTCAAGCTGACAAGAGACGCAGATCTCCTCCGGAATTTCGCCCGGGTGACAAGGTGTGGCTCTCCTCTAGGTACATCCGATTTAGGGTCCCAAGTTACAAGTTGGGCCCTCGTTTCTTGGGACCCTATAAAATCAAGAGTCGTATCATCAATCAAGTTTCTTATCAGCTCCATCTTCCTCCCTCCCTCCGAATCCATAACTCCTTCCATGTCTCCCTTCTTAAACCTGCTGTCTTTAACCTGACTGTTCGTTTGCTACCTAATATATGCCACCCCTATAGGTTCTACTGTACCAATACAATTAATGTTACTTACTTTTGTCAGTGGTCTTAATTTCATGCCCAGGCAGCGATGAGCCCTTAAGAAGCCAGAGTGGAGGATGGGAGTGGTAGTGGCTCTAACGATATGATGCATCCCTGTGGTCTCCCCCTCAGACTGTTAATCCCTAGGTCAATGTAGCATAAGCACCCTTTCTTCCCTCAAGGCACATCCTGATTCTGGGGCTCCTGCCTGATTGTAGCTGGGGTGCCTGTGATTGTAAATGTTTTGATGGGTGCAAGGCAGAGCATGTAGTGCAATGGCCAATGGAGGGTGGCAAAGTGACAGATAATGGCACTCCTGGTATGCTATCTCGCTAAAGTCTCTCTCACTGGCTGGCAACTGTAATCTGGTCTACATGTCTTTAGAGGCATGTTGTAATGACCGGTGTCACGCACAGGGAGGAAAACAGGGAAAGCCCTGCCTAAGGGAGAGGGAAAGGTGGTGACCCCTAACTCACCTTGCGGCTGGCACCTGACTGCCCTGACGTCCCTAGACGGCTTCCTCACCCGTGCGGCGATCACGTGCCTAAACCCTGGCTTTCCCTGAAATGAGCCCTAGATAGTGAACGGGCCGGTGGGATCGCTAGTCCTCACCACTGCACTAAGAGGGAAACACCAGGGAGAGGACAGACAAACACAGACACCCAGGTGGACGACAACCAACTGTCCACAAAGGTCCAACAGGGATCCGGAGGGTAGCGTTCTGAATCAACAGTCAGAGAACGCAGCAACACAGCTCCAGTGGGTCAGGATAGATGTCCAGGCAGGAAGCTCTATCTCTGGCAACCAGAGAAGTGTGAGAGAGGAATATAAGGAGGTTTGGGAGTGCTGGACAAGGAACAGCTGAGGAGAAGGAGCTATGGATCCCTGAGTGAGCCAAAAGAGTTTGCAAAGCAAACCCAGAAAGCTACCATAAGGAAAACAGCCCTATCTTAAATAGAGCGTGCAGCCAACCGCTGCGACTTCCTGACCCCGGGTATAACGGAGTCAGGCGTGGTTCTCGATACCCTCGTGACACATGTCTGGCCAGCACGTGGTTGAGTTAGATGGATGTCTTGTAATCCCTCACAAGCAGTAAAATCTGGTTAGCTGTAGTAGCAGGTTACTTTGTTGGCTCCTATGCTTGGCCATGCAGATTAGAACTTCTTCTTTCTTTCTCTCTTTCTTACTGTAGTAGAAGCAGTAACTTTCACAGTGATTGGTTATTCTCTAGATCCTGAGGCCTAAGAAGAAGGAGCACATTGACTTGTTTCTTCCCTTCTTACACTCTATTCTACAGTCTCCTCTCTCTCTCTCTCTCTCTCTCTCTCTCTCACCAGAAAGTAGGACTCCTGCCCCTCCTGAAAGGGGTGGAATAGGGTGATTAACCCTGTCCCTGCCAACCATACCAGGCCATACTGGGTGTACATTACATTAAATAATATAACATTGCAAACCATATACATATACTCCCTGTACTGTGGTACTGCACACATACATGCTCAGCTAAGGGTTGTTTCACACTGCCAGCACAGCCTTCTGGGAATCGGCTGGACAAAATCCACTGCGCACAGCGGGGTTTGTCTGGCCGATTCTCTGCATATTTGCCAGGCTGCGGCCGGATCTCCGCCAGACCCCATTATAGCATCTGTAAACGCTAGTGTGAAACTAGCCTAAATTTTTAGGGAACTGTGGCAGCAAGCTTGTGAACTGTTTTCCATAAGATCCAAAAGCTCTGGGAATGTCAGACACAGAAAGGATGCTAACAACACCTAATGTAGCCTTTTGAGTTGTGTTTCTATCACTCTATCACTTCTATCACAGCTCTGCATGCGCTGCTATTTTGTATGGCATTTTTTATAAAATCTGTACTGGAGGCTACTAACAAAGCTGTCAGTCCATGCAGGGCCGTTTGAAGGAATTTGGGGGCCCCAAGCAAAATGGACATGGAGGCCCCCCCCCCCCCCCCTCCACACCTTGCGCACGCAAAGCCTACAGGAACCACAGTATAGCCATACAGTTTAAGTTCACCCACACTTTATATAAATAAAAAAGGAGGTTTACAGTGCAAATACTGCTGTTGCATTTAATGTGCATGAAATTTGAACAGTGCCATCCACAGATCCCCCTCCCCTAAACAGTGCCATCCACAGATCCCCCTCCCCTAAGCAGTGCCATCCACAGATCCCCCCTAAACAGTGCCATCCACAGATCTCCCCCCTAAAAAGTGCCATCCACAGATCCCCCCTCCCCTAAACAGTGCCATCCACAGACCCCCCCCTAAACAGTGCCATCTACAGATCCCCCCTAAACAGTGCCATCCACAGATCCCCCTCCCCTAAACAGTGCCATCCACAGATCCCCCTCCCCTAAACAGTGCCATCCACAGATCCCCCCTAAACAGTGCCATCCACAGATCCCCCCTCCCCTAAACAGTGCCATCCACAGATCCCCCCTCCCCTAAACAGTGCCATCCACAGATCCCCCCCTAAACAGTGCCATCCACAGATCCCCCCTCCCCTAAACAGTGCCATCCACAGATCCCCCCTCCCCTAAACAGTGCCATCCACAGATCCCCCCTCCCCTAAACAGTGCCATCCACAGATCCCCCCTCCCCTAAACAGTGCCATCCACAGATCCCCCCTCCCCTAAACAGTGCCATCCACAGATGCCCCCTCCCCTAAACAGTGTCATCCACAGATCTCCCCCCTAAACAGTGCCATCCACAGTTCTCCCCCCTAAACAGTGCCTTTCACAGATATCCCCCCTAAACAGTGCCATCCACAGATCTCCCCCCCTAAACAGTGCCATCCACAGATCCCTCCTCCCCTAAACAGTGCCATCCACAGATCTCCCCCCTAAACAGTGCCATCCACAGATCCCCCCTAAACAATGCCATCCACAGATCCCCCCTCAACAGTGCCTTCCACAGATCCCCCCTCCCCTAAACAGTGCCATCCACTGTTTAGGGGAGGGGGATCTGTGGATGGCACTGTTTAGGGGGGATCTGTAGATGGCACTGTTTAGGGGAGTGGGGATCTGTGGATGGCACTGTAGGGGGATCTGTGGATGGCACTGCCATCCACAGATCCCCCTACAGTGCCATCCACAGATCCCCCTTCCCGACGCTCACAGCAGTATATTTATAAACTAATCAGTAACTAACTTTAATTATTGCTCATTGCTGAGCTCTTTACTTGGATTATTTGTATATCTTACTTTGTCTTAGCTCCGGTAACAGCAGGCAGTGCAGGCGCCACTCACTCACTGACGTCACGCGCCTGCGCCGCCTTGTGGGAGGAGCAGGCGCGTGACGTCGGTCAGTGAGTGAGCGCCGCCTGCACTGCCTGCTATTACCGGAGCTAAGACAAAGTAAGATATCCAAATAATCCAAGTAAAGAGCTCAGCAATGAGCAATGATTAAAGTTAAAGTAGTTATTGATTAGTTTATAAATATACTGCTGTGAGCGGCGTGGCCCTGTATATTCTAACCCCCAGGCAAGCGTCCCCGTCACCATGGGAACGCCTGGGGGTTAGAATATACCATCGGATTTGAGTTTTTACGATCTCACTGAGCTCGTAAAGCTCAGATCTGATGGTATATTCTAACCCGCAGGCAAGCGTCCCCGTCACCATGGGAACGCCTGGGGGTTAGAATATACCATCGGGCATCGGCTCTGCTTGGCCCCGGGCCAGCTCGGGGCCCCAACCAACTCGGTGCCCCAAGCAATTGCTTGTTTTGGCTGTTGGGTAGCGACGGGCCTGAGTCCATGCCTTCATGGTTCATATGCATGATATCTTTTTGATGCCATTGCACTGTTGCTGTGTTATGTTACATCAGTAAATGGCATTTATCATGTAGAGAAAGTTAATACAAGGCAGTTATTAATGTATTGTGATTGTCCATATTGCCTCCTTTGCTAGCTGAATACATTTTTCCATCACATTATACACTGCTTGTATCCAGGTGTTATGATCACCCTGCAATCCAGCAGCGGTGGCCGTGCTAGCACACTATAGTAAAAAGCACCTGCCTCTCTTTGTCACCAGCAACCTCCCTATCCACCTGTTTGCATAGACACATAGCTGTAGTTTACCAAAAGCACAGTTTTTTGAGACTCCATTTCCGAATGATGGCACTTTTTCCGAATATGCAAATTAGGGATTTGGTGCAACAAGGGTATTGCCGTTGCTCTTGTTACACTCAAGATACAGTCTTTTCTGTGGTCAGCCCCTCACTCGTTGCTTTGCCACTGCCTGGCCCGTCAATTAGTCCTCTTTCACACGACCGTTCTCTTTTTCCGTTTATGGGCCGTTTTTTGCGTTCTGTATACGGTCTGTATACGGAACCATTCATTTTAATGGTTCCGCCAAAAAAACGTAATGTACTCCGTATGCATTCCGTTACCGTATTTCTGTTTTTCCGTTCTGTTGAAAGATAGAACATGTCCTATTATTGCCCGCAAATCACGTTCCGTGGCTCCATTCAAGTCAATGGGTCTGCAAATAAACAGAAATGCATCCGTATGTCTTCCGTATCCGTTCCGTTATTGCGGAACCATCTATTGAAAATTTGATGCCCAGCCCAACTTTTTATATGTAATTACTGTATACTGTATATGCCATACGGAAAAAAAGAACGGAAAAACGGAGCAGAAACTGAAACACAACGGAAACAAAAAACTGAACAACGGATCCGTGAAAAACAGATTGCAAAACACTGAAAAAGCCATACGGTCGTGTGAAAGAGGCCTTAGGCCTTAGGATCCACGGATCCGCAAAACACGGACAGCGGCAATGTGCGTTCTGCTAAATGTACTTTAGGTGTTTCTCCTCTGGACTCCATGTTAATTCTTGGTTTCTACTCCAAAATTTTCTTTTCAAAGACCAATAACTATTCAAAAAGCATAATCTGCATAGAGCAAGTCTCTTGGCACTGCCACCTCTATTACCTAAGGATATGCATGCTGTCTCTTATCCTAAAAGCAATTTACATATTCCTACTAGTTGTTTCTAACTATACAATGTAAACTACTGTACTGTTCACACTGCATGGACAAATCACACCTGTTCGGTTTCTCTGTTTTGCATGTGTTCTTTTATTCTCTTTTCTTGAGTGAGTATAGAAGTAGATTTTATGTACTCGCTATGTAGAGTTCACCATCTGTCTAGTGCAGACACTCGGTATGGAATATCTCTCCAGACATGCCGGGCGCTGTCCCTGCCTGTCACACTCAGCTCTTTGTTTTCTCAATACCTGTGCTCCAGACATCTCAACACCTGAGAGCATTTGTTCTGTCTGGATTATGTAACCCTTACACTGCCGTAGAGCTTGATCATGGATAGCACAGTAACCGCATAGGTTTTTAATGTTTATATTAGAGATGAGCAAATCATTTGTAATTTAATCGGATTTGTTATGAATTTCACAAAAATTCTGCTTCCAAATGAATCCACATTTTTGGCAAATTGCTTTCGATGAATCGTGCAAAACGCTACACGTCCTATTTTACAGTTAAAATTGGCAGGGAAAATTGCAGGAAGGACGAAGAAGGAGGATCTCATGACTCTGGGAGGGTGAGGGCTTGCCCTGCTTGGCTTAGAGGCTGACAGTCGGGGGCAGGATTTTAGAGGTCCTTCAGGCCTTTGGGCTAGAGAGATGCAATTCTGAGAGCATGTGTCTTGGCTGTGTATGCCGAGAAAAGCTTTTAGAGCGCCTTCACACGCAGCAGATTTTGATGCAGAAATTCTCTCAGCTGAAAATCTGTTCCATTCCTCTGAATCCCTGTGTTTTCTTCCCTATTCAAATGAATAGAACTGATTTTCAGCTACAGAAATTTCTACAACAAAATCTGCAGTGTGTAAAGGCACTCTTTCAGGCACAACCCACTGATTTAGGTGTAGTAGGGAAAGTATAGGGACATATATCATTAGGTAGATCAGGGTTATGTCAGGGAAAGCATAGGGAGCGAGGGACTGTTCACTTAGAATTCTGTGTTTCATACAGCTGCTGACAATTGAAAGGTTCATGTTACACTGAAAATTCTGCAATTAAAATCTTGCAACAACAGTTAGCCAGACTTTTTTTTTTTTAAACCCTAAGTTTCTACAGTTCCTAAGTGTGTTATAGGCTTATTGCCAGCAACTTCGGCACTACCATCAATCGCATACATTCTGCTGCAAACAGACTGTATCGCATTAAGATACCATGCAGTTTTAGTGAACGTGTTGTACTGCAATAACTGCATTACAATAGCAGTTTCATTCCACACATTATATCACCTTAAGATAGCCTGTAGTTTTAGTGAATGCATCGTGCTGCAATAACTGTATTAATATAGCAGTTTAATTCCACAGATTGTATTACCATTGTAAATGTCAATACCAGTGTGCAGTGTGCACCAGCACCAGCTGTACAGCTAGTAGTAGTGGTAGCAGATGGCCACAGTTCTCCCTCACTTCCGATAGGCACATCATTATTGAGGAGAATGAGATAACAAGGAAATAACATAGTGAACTGAATGGCTCACTTTTCCTCTCAGCTACAGGAGCATGATGTCAAGGTCCCATCTGAGCCTGACACTGGACCTTGGAACCAGGGGCGTAGTATTATACCTACTCCTCCTTGCTGCCCCAAAGAAGTATTTCAGTTACATCATCTTACTTCAATGCTACCTCCTAGTGGGGCACCTTCTTTTCTCCTAAAAAGAGGCAACTAGGCTCCATGTGCTTTAGAGGATACTCAAGATAGTCACTGGGCCAGATTTATCATTAGCTCAAGTCAGAATAATGGAGTGAAAAAGTCGCAAATTTTTGCGCAATCACTAAAATTGCGCAAAAATTTGCAACTTTTTTCTGCTCTGCACTATGCTCGCCAGTTTTCTGAAAGTGGGCGTGTTTTCTTATGTAAATTAATCTCTAGGCAGATTTTTCTATTGCGACTATTTAAAAAGTCGCAAAAAAGTCACAAAAAATTGCGCAATTTCACTCCAGTGAGGACCATGCTTATCTTATGAGACTTTTTAATAGAACATGCGACTTTTTCGTACAGACGTGCGACTTTTTCGTAAAGATGTGCGACTTTTGTAAAGCTGCTTACTGACGGATAAACTGCTACCGTCAAACCACATTTATTACAGTCTTAAAGGGCCGATCATAAATCTGACTTGGCTAAAACTGACTTTAGCCATATGTGAAAGTGGAGTGAGCTGTCAGAGTCATGATAAATCTGGCCCAGTTTGTTTATGAGAAGCTTTAACTTTAGCATTTAGACTTACATGAGGAGAAGGTTCAGGCATAGGAACCCCCTGCATAGCTGTGTTGGTTATGGAGGTAATAGTAGTAGCGAACTGGTGATGCTGTGGATGCAGGCTGAAAATATGCCAGACCTAGGCCAAGAAGAAACAAACCATTTCCATGTGCAAGATATGTAGGATGATAATAATTAGAGATGAGCGAATTTTTTAAAAATTTGATTCGCCGGTTTGCCGAATATTTTGAAAAACATTTGGTTCGATCCGAATATATTTGCAGCAAATTTTGTTTAAAAAAATGCTATTTCCTGGCTGCAGAGAGCCTTTATAGTGGTGTAGAACACTGTGCCTTGCAGTAACATGCATAGGGAGTCTGCTGTGGTAGTGAAATAATACTGTCAGTCAGTATGACATGCAGATGACAGGCATTGCTCTTAGAATCACTGCACACTTCACTTATTAGGGCAGTCACGGGGCCAAAACTGAGCAAATAACTTAAGTATGTACTCAACCTTACAGGTCGATGTTAGCGACAAGAAGAAGCGCACTCCTTTTACACCATCGTCAGCTGATTCTGCAAAGATTTCTACAGAAACTGTTCTATTAAACGCTTATACAAGTAGAGCCCCGCGACAGAGTGGAGATGGTCATGTAAAGTTACATTTGATGTCTGTAGCTTGGAGTGGAGTGGATGCTGGCATCTTCCTCATACAATGAGGGAGAAAAAGCTTTTTATCTACGTGTCCTTGAAATTATTTTGCAAGATAATTATTTCTTATTCCAGGACACGTTTTTCCGGGGGACTGCGATGAGTTCGAATACCGCACCGCCATACGCAAATTGTTACATGTCTTGGTTTGAAAGAGAATATATTTACACAAACGAATGTTTTAAAAAACATTGAATTTTTGGGCGTCATTTCATCGACAATATTTTTTGCATATGGCGTGGCAGCATTCGGACTCTTGATTGCTTTTCCAAGTATTTAAATTCCATTTGGCAAGAATTACAATTCACGATCCATTGGGACATCTCCAAAATTAATTTCCTGGACACATGGGTTAATAAGAATGAGAAGGGTCAAATGGATACAGATTGATAAGTTAAAGATACTGATAGGAACAGCTCGCTGCATTTTACTAGTAACCATCCACCTGCAGTAAAAAGATCCCTTCCATATTCCCAACTACAGAGAGTTCGCAGTGGAGGAAATGATGAATAAGTTTGAGACACGCGGATACCCCAGAATCTTATTAGATGCAGAGAGGGAGAAAATCCACCTGAGGATGGGGAAAACCCTCAGCCGTGCGATGCCAGAAGATGTAAACCACTGCTTGGCCAGGACGAGAGAATTAGGGAGCAGGTCACCTCCTAATGCATCCCTAATCCGTCCCTAACTCCTAGCTGCATGGGTTGACCTGGAAGGTAGGAGGGCCCATGCTCAGGAACCTCGAATCCCTACTCACCCTCCGCCGGTCCCTGAACTAGGAGTGAAGGGTAAGACGACCTGTTCCTTCTGGACACGGAGGAACAGGAGTCTCACTGGCCAAGCTGCAGGAAAAAGGGAACAGAAACAGGCCTATGGATATGGCAGGTGAACTGCACTAGTTCCAGCCACCTGCCACAGCCTTGCTGAGTGGATCTGTGTGTAGGCAAGCCGAAGTCCACAACAATACAAATAGAAGACAGCACACACATCCACACACAGGAACCCAGATCCATAGCTGCACCGAATAACAAAGGAAAACATAAACTGAACATCACATAAACTTAAACTTATGACCACAAGGGTGGCCCCCACTGGCAGGTGAAATAACACAGGAGGCTACTCCAACTAGTCATGGCTGAAGTACCCCTCAGACTGGAGATAACCATGAGGCTTTATAGGCCCAAGTAGTCACACCCACACAGACACACCCAGTGATCACACACACAGAAGGGAATTAACCCTTCCAACACCAGGAAGTGTAGTGAGACCACATAAAGGGAAATACAGACAAATACTCACTGCAGCTGTTACCGTTGACAACGACATGTGTGACAAACGTGTCCTGGGAGCCGGCCAAAAGGCCGAGACACTGCCACCACATGTACTAACACCAAACGTTGCCACGGGCAGCTACAGTGAAGGGAAAATGTCACAGTGCACACCAAACATAAAACAGAGTGCACACCAGACATTCAGAGTGCATGCATACACACACAGAACTCAGGTGTAACCGCATGCACTTGACAGTAAGCAACCTAGCACCAGCTCCGGCTGCTATACTGCCAAGTACAATCACATGTTGCCAGCGGCAACCACAAGTGAGGCAACATACTAGCGGCCCTCACCTGTGGCTGAACAACAACACCCAAACCGCAGGCAACAGCATGCGGACACAGGAGTCACGACCATGACCATGGCCGTGACACCACCCTGACATACCAGCACGCCACCAAAAGAAAACGCGGATTCCATTTGTAGTTAAATACCATCCCTGGATGAATAAATGCAAAACCATCATAAATAAGCACTGGAATATTATGACCAAAGCTTACCCTGATATTAATGAGTTTCAACCTCCACCGATGATATGCTACAAGAAATCCAAAAATATCTGTGACATACTTGTTAAAGCCGATATTGGTAGTGATAAAATTATAGCAAGGCAGGTGACACTATCCACACTAAAGAAGGGTACATTCTCCTGCCTCCAGGGCCGGCGCTTCTATATAGGCCGAGTCCTTAGGGGCCCCCAAGCCCACCACCCGACACCGGCCCGCAACTAACGGCAGGTCACAGAGAGACGAACACTTCCATTGTGGAAGTGTTCATCTCCATAGTCATCTGTACGCTGTCCTCAGGGCACGATGACGTCATTACGCCGCCAGAGCCATACAGCGCGGGACACAGGTCGGAAGAGGCCTGCATCGCATCGCTGTGTGATGGAGGTAAGTATAAGTATTTTTATTTTATTTTTTATACCAGACTATCTGTTACTGCCACATGGGGGGAGCGGGAGGCACTTGATACTGGCACATAGGGGGGGGTTTGCACTTGATACTGGCACATGGGGGGGTTGGCACTTAATACTGGCACATGGGGGAGTTTGGTACTTGATACTGGCACATGGGGAGTTGGCACTTGTTACTGGCACATGGGGGGGTTTGGCACTTGTTACTGGCACATGGGGGCATGTAGAGGTACTTGTTTACTGGCACATGGGGGGCATGGAGAGGCTCTTGTTACTGGCACATGGGGGGGAAGAGGCACTTGTTACTGACACATGGGGGTGGAAGAGAGGCACTTGTTACTTGCACATGGTGGGTAGAAGAGAGGGACTTGATACTGGCACATTATTATGGGGCACTATGGGGGCTTCTACTGAGGCCACAAAGAAGGGGTATTTTATATGGGGGGCTCTGTGTGGTGCTAGTATTATCTGTTTCTGCAGTATAGTATTGGGGAGCATAGTGGCACAGTATTGGGCGTAGTAGGATGATTTGTCCAGAAGATTTATTTTTTGGTTGTCAAACTGCAGAGACGGAAAATGGCGACAAAATATTGGTCTGGTCTGAAAGGAGAAGACGAGGACAGAGAACATCTACATCAAAGGAGACGTCACTGGACGTAAGAGGTATGGGGCGCTGTATTTCTGTAGTGATGGGGGGGACTTTAAAGTCAGCAAGTGTCATGTGGGGGGGGGGGCCCTTATTGTTTTTCGCCCCAGGGCCCCATTTCACCTAGAAACGGCCCTGCCTGCCTCCAATGTATACACTGCTCGAGTGTTATCAGGGGCGAGATTTTTACTCATCCACACACAGGAGAGAAATTCTCCATTAATGGTTTCTTTACATTTAACAGCAATTTTGTTATATACATCCTGAAATGTCCTTGCAGACTTGTGTATGTTGGTTCGACTTCTACAAGAATGGACTGATTCTGCAAACACAAGTCAACTATAAGGAAAAAGAACTTGTTACTCCCTATAACCTATCACTTTCATTAATGCTGCCATAACATCTCGCAACTATGTTTTCAGATTATAGAGGAAATACCTTGCCCAAGGAGAGGGGGAGGTAGGGTTAAATCTCTCAAGAAAAGAGAAGCTTTTTGGATTCACAGACTGCAGACCCTGGAACCTAAGGAGTTAAATCGGGACTATGATTTAAACAGTTTCCTCTGATGTATAGGCTACCCCGTGTACACACTTGATCCTCTTTGTTAACTGTGTTCCTTTTTTCTTTGTTTTTATAGAAAATGTGATGGTCGTTCCTTTCCCTTATCATGTCAATAGTTCATACACTTGCAGGTTTCTTTTCCTTTTCTACCATCAATTTCGTTATAGTATAATATCCTATGTTAGTTTCATTCATTTACTTATGCTTGCCGTGGACTTTGGCTTCCGAAGCTTTGTGTACATGATTTCCATGGTATCCTGATGTTACTTCCTGCATTTAGCGGGTTATTTACATTTTTGTGTTTTCCCTTGTAATGTCTGTTTGAGAAAGGCTCATCTCAAGAGCCGAAACGTGTCACAGCTGTTCTTTATGTGACCAAAAAAGTCAAGATTTTGCATCGAGTGAGTGCCGGTCAAACTTTACATGACTTATATGGGAAGCTGACCCGGGACACATGCACCACGCCACCGAGAGTACGGAGTACCGACTGTGTTCTACATTAGAGTGGAGAGGGTATCAGCAGTAAGTTTGTGTTGACGTCACTGATTAATTTGCCATCCCTCTGATCCGTCAGAACAATAACTCACAAAAAACAGATCCTGTCTGTTGAGCATCCGTCTTAACTCGGTCAGCATTTGGTCAGTAATCCATCAGTACTGCTAATACCAAAAACACTAGGAGTGGATCCAAAACAGAGATGACACGTGAATGGAATATTTGCATGTCTTCTGTGTTTTGTACCCACTCCTGCTTTTGGCTACCAAATCACAAGCCAATTCTGATGGGACCATACAGGCCTTACAGCTGCTACACAGACAGGATCTGTTGTGCATCTCATTTTTCCTTGCTTCTGACAGATCAGAAGAAGGATCAAATAAATGATGATGTCAGCCAGGCAAAATAGTGGCCCAGTCATGAAGTGGAAAGGGTGGTAACAGCATGAGAAGTCCACAGAGTGGCCCTATGACATAGTGCTGAGGTGGAAGCAGCATGAGGAGGCCACAGAGTGGCACAAGGACAGTGTGAAGGTGGCAGCAGCAGCATCAGGAGGCCACAGAGTGGCACAATGACAGTGTGGAGGTGGCAGCAGCATAATGAGACCACAGAGTGGCAAGGTGACATAGTGTGGAGGTGGCAGCAGCATGAGGAGACCACAGAGTGGCACTATGACATAGTGGTGAGGTGGAAGCAGCATGAGGAGGCCAGAGAGTGGCACAATGACAGTGTGGAGGTGGCAGCAGCATCAGGAAGCCACAGAGTGGCACAATGACAGAGTTTGGAGGTGGCGGCAGCATCAGCATCAGGAGGAGGGCACAGAGTGACACAATTACAGTCTGGAGGTGGTGGCAGCATCAGGAGACCACAAGAGTGGCAAGGTTTCATAGTGTGGAGGTGGCAGCAGCATGAGGAGACCACAGAGTGGCCCTCTGTCATAGTGGTGAGGTGGAACCAGCATGAGGAGACCACAGAGTGACCCGATGACTGTGTGGAGGTGGCAGCAGCATCAGGAGACCACAGAGTGGCAAGGTGACATAGTGTGGAGGTGGCAGCAGCATGAGGAGACCACAGAGTAGCCCTCTGTCATAGTGATGAGGTGGAACCAGCATGAGGAGACCACAGAGTGACCCGCTGACTGTGTGGAGGTGGCAGCAGCATCAGGAGACCACAGAGTGGCAAGGTGACATAGTGTGGAGGTGGCAGCAGCATGAGGAGACCACAGAGTGGCCCGTTGACAAAATGTGAAGGTGGCAGCATCATATGGAGGCCATAGAGTAGCAAGGTTACATAGAGTGGAGGTGGCAGCAGCATCAGGAGACCACAGAGTGATCCAGTGACAGACAGGGGAGGTGGGTGGCACTAACAGTACCCGCTGACGATGGGGGGTGTAAGAAGGAGCACTTGGTATCAGATGTGTGGCATCAGGCAGGTGGCAGCATCAGAATAGTAGCTGAAGAGGTTGCCAGAAGAAACCTGTCTCTTTTGTCAAGGTTTGGGTGAGGCAGCATGGATAATCTAATCTGATGCATCAGCCATTGGTGGGTGGAAATCCTGGCTGATCCACGCCTGATTTATCTTGACAAAGGTCAGTCTCTCCACATTTTGGGTGGACAGACGAGTTCTTCTTGGGGTAACTATGGCCCCCGCCGCACTAAACACCCTCTCTGATGCCACACTACTGGCCGGGCAAGACAGCTTTTCCAGTTGCAACCACAAATCCAGTTTGGCTACCTAGTAGTCCAGCGTATCTTCAATCTGGGGTGGCAGGGTGCTGTCCAAGTATGCCACCACCTGCTGGTTCAGGTCCTGTTCCAGGTCTACCTGCTGCTGGTGAGTAGTTTCTTCACTAGGCGGGTGAAGAAAGCTGCTCATCAGCGACTCTAGACTCAAGTTGCTGATGATGGAGCTGGAACTGCTCCTACCCCCCCCCCCACCCCCCCACCCACTTTGCCACAGCAGCCATGGCAGAGGAACGTTAATTGCAGAGATGATGGACGATAGGTGCAGATAGGCAGCGGCCAACTAACTACATAGGATGTCTCTATAGTAGTTCAGTTTGTCCTCCCTCTCAGCGGGTGTTAAAAAGGCCCCCATTTTGGACCGGTAGCGAGGGTCCAACAAGGTGGAGAGCCAGAAGTCATCCCTCTGCCGAATGGTGACTGTCACTACGCAAGCAAGTGAGCATGCATCGGGCCATTTGTGCAATCGACTTGGAGGGACTCCCTGCCTCCACCTCAACTGCATACTGCCACTGTGTGTCTGGGTCCTCTGCTTCATCTTCTTCATCGCCCTGTAGCTCCTCTGGCTGGTCCTGCTCCTCATCTCCTGTCACCTGTGTAGAAAAACCACCCATTTCTCTACACATTGCTTGTTCTCCAATGTTCTCTTCCTCCAGTTCAGCCCCCACAGGGCTCATGTGGCCATGAGATCTAGGTGCCACGTCTCCAGTCCCCTGACCAGCCATATTTACCAGCATCTGTTCCAGGACATGAAGCAGTGAAATGACATAGTTCATCCCGTAGTCCTGGTGACTGACAAATAATGTGGCCTCCTCAAAGGGCCTGAGCAAACGGCAGGTTTCACGCATGAGCTGCCACTTGCTGACATCAAAGTTACACAGGGAAGTACTCCTGTCCGCTTCATCAAGATATTGTTTATGGCCTTTCTCTGTTTGTATAGTCTGTCCAACATATGGAGGGTGGAATTCCAACGGGTGGAAACGGCGCATATCAGCCTATGTTGGAGGATGCCGTTCTGGAGGATTCCGATAAATTTTTAGGATGCCTTGCAGATGGGTGGAAGACTTCAGGAACCGCTTGACAACCAGATTGAACATGTGTGCCATGCAGGGTGCATGGCTCAGCCGTCCTCGACGCAGCGCCGACACCATGTTCTTCCCGTTGTCTGTCACCATGGTTCTGATTTTGAGTTGTCGCGGAGAAAGGATTCGATTTCTTGATGAAGGACGAGGAGCAGTTCCTCCCCTGTGTGACTCCGTTCACCCAGGCAAACGAGGTGCAGAACAGAGTGACACCACTGTGCCCTGCACATGTGGTATGCTGGAGGGGCTCTGTGAATTGTCCCTGCAGTGGAGGATGAGCACACGGTGGAGGATGAGGAGGCAGAGGCGGACATTGTCGCAGGACCAACCGCGTGACAACGTGTAGGCGGAAGCGGCGTCACCTGGCCAAGTTGCTGGTGTGGCTTTGCAGGAACCACACTTACCCAGTGGGCTGTAAAGGACATGTATTGTCCCTGACCATAGTTACAGCTCCACACGTGCGCTGCCGTGCACTTCGGCAGACACCGATAGGCACAAGGACTGGCCCACCTTCTGTTCTACATGTGTGTGCAGGGCTGGTACTGCTTTTTTGCAAAGAAATGACGGCTTGGGACTCTCCACCTCGGCTTGGCATAAGCCATCTGTTCTCTGAAAGGTGCAGAGTCCACCACTTGGAAAGGGAGTGACTGCAGCACCAGTAACTTGGACAGGAGCACATTCAGCTTCTGCGCCATTGGATGAATGCACGTATACTGTTGTCTCTTGGCAATCACTTCGGTGATCAATTGCTGGCTGAATGACTGACGAGAAGTAGGAGGAGCAGGAGCATCAGGACCAGCAGATGATGGGAAGGACAGACAGCTCCCTTCGGCTAAGGTGGTCGAGCCTTGACTGCCTGAAACTGGGTGTGTGCCAGTGGGTGATGCAGTGGTTGCTGAGGCAGGCTGGACCACCACATCGGAGTCACGGTTCTCCCAGGCCACTTTATGGTGACACTGCATATGCTGACGCAGGGCCGTGGTGCCAACATTGGCACCCTAGCCTTGTTTCACCTTCTGCCCACAGATTCTACATATGGCCATGTTCACCTCCTCCAACGGCTTGACAAAAAACTGCCACACCGCCAAGTAGGTGATTTTACCCCCAACACTCCGCACTGACTGCTACTGCCGCTGCCTCCGTGAACCCATGCACCGCTACTTCCCGGGCAGGTAGGCTCCTGCGAAGCTGGTGGTCTACCCCGGGCACGTTTGGCTCCCTACCTCCCTGCTGACTTCCGGCCATGCTAGCGAATTGCTGGCTCCACCGCTGGCTCACGGGCAAGCTGCCAACCTCTTCTCCCAATGATGATGAAGCCTCTTCATCACCCAGCTCCCAAGTGCCATCAGCTACATCATCATCATCGAGTACTGTCTGCACGTCACTGATGTCCTCCTCAACCGTCTCTGGGTCAGAAGCCTGACCGCTCGCAACACCAGCTCCCACGCCACTCTCCTCACCAATACTTGCCCGCCTAGTGGAGGAAGCGGCGGATGTCTCCTCCACATCTTATCTGGCCAGTAGCTGCTGACTGTCTTCTAGTAGCTCGTCCTCACGGTATAGTGGAGCTGAGCCCACAGCATACAATACTTCTCTGGCTGAGGGAACAGAAAAGGACAGAGGCAGGTTGAGGACAGGTGAGAGCCCAGGGCCTGCTCCCGGGCCATGCCAACTAAGGGTTGTGTCTGACGAAACCCACTGACTCTTGGCTGGGGGTGTCTGATGTCACTTGCAACGAAGTCTAAGATCGAGTCAACCACTCAAGAACTGCTGAGTTACTGGTCACGACATGACTGCTAGCTGACACTGGGAGCTCAGGCCTCTGGAAATGACCCCTGCTGCCATTCCCCCTTACTCTACTGCAACCTTTGCCTGCACCAGAAACATTTAGGCCTCTGACACTCCCCTGTGCAGGGCCTGGCACTTCTCTGTCTGACATACTGTTAGATCAAATAAAAATAAATAAAAGGATATTAAAACACCCCAAAAAAGTCTATTATTTTCTCACTTCACCACACAACGGCAAATAAGCCCTTTTTTTCCCACTAAAACACACCAAAAAGGGCTGTTATTTTCTCACTTCACCACACAACGGCAAATACTTTTTTTGTGGCACTAACACTTGCAAAAAGGGGCTTTGCAACAGAAAACTGCACCGCTGAGCGGCAAATATATTTTTTATTTTTCCACTAATACACGCCACAAAAGGCTTTACAACAGATAACTGCACCACTGAGCAGCAAATATATTTTTTCTATTTCCACTAATACACGCCACAAAAGGCTTTACAACACATAACTGCACCAGTGCACCGCTGAACAGCAAATATATTTTACTTTTGCCACTGATACATGACGAAAAGGGCTGTAATTTTAGCACTTCACAACGGCTATTAACCTTTTTCCCACTAATACAAGCCCAAAAATGCTTAAGAACATATAACTGCACCGAACAACTGCAAATAAGAAGTATAAATATTTCCTTGTAATAAACCCTGTTAATGCCTGTAGCAAACAGCACTTGCACCCCAATAACAAGAACGGTTTGCTGGAATTACAGAGCTGTATTGTGGCAATTTGGATCCCCAGTCAGTGCAGCAAGGTGTAATCGGATTCTTGATATTACCCAGGCTGTAACCTTCCCTACATAACCCTGTTCAACATGTGGAATGATTCCTACCTATCCTTTCCCTACACATTGAACAATCTTTCCCCGCACTTGTAAAAAAAAATTTTTCTCACAATAAAGTTTTTTCTCACACTGTCCCTAGTGCCTGCTGACTTCTTGCCCTGCACTAAGTACACTAGAAAGGGTCCATTCACACGTCTGTACTGTATTTCGGATCCGCAAATTGCGGATCCGCAATACACCCGGCAGACACCCCCATAGAACTGCCTATTCTTGTCCGCAATTGCGAACAAGAATAGGTCATGTTCTGTTTTTTCCCAGAGCCGGGGACCGGAAGATCGGGGGCTTGCTCTGGAGATGTGGATGCGGACAGCACACTGTGTGCTGTCTGCATCCATTCCTGCCCTATAGAGAATGAATGGGTCCGCACCCGCTCCGCAATTTGAGGACCCAATGCGGACCCATTCTACGGACGTGTGACTGGACCCTAAATGGCAGAATTTCAGATGGCTGATGCCATTTATAGGGCTGTGACATCACAGGGATGTCTGGCTGCTGATTGGGTGTATGCATGGCATTATGGGTGATCCCACCTTCCCAGAGTTCCTTGCTCCATGTCCTCACACGTGCAGCAGTCGTTTTAGGAAAAAATGCGATTCGTTACCATGAAGAAGCACGCAGAAATTTGGTTTCGGTGCGAATCAAATTTTTGCTGAAATTCGGATCGAATTTCACTTCTTCAGCTTCGATTCGCTCATCTCTAATATAAATACTTGGGTATTCAAACACAGGTACCAGGGACACTGCCTGTGCTTAAGAGAAGAACTGTGTACATTGTTTCTCCGTTGATAGTGGCTTCGGTTTCCTGACAATGGCAAGACTGTAGAGGAGCTGCTTGTGAGCAGGCCATATTTACTGTCCTATCTGCACAATTTTTACCAGTTTAACAGGTGGAATATACCCAAGTAGAAGGGCTTTGTGGACGGTAAGCAGCTGGTGTGATACTCTTGCCAAAACCACTCACCCAGCAGGTGGGCTGAGGTGAGGCCCAAAGATCAGGCTGGCCCCACTGAACCATGTGGCCTTAGACCTAGCAAGGATAGAGTGCTGTGGTTTGGGCCGCTGAATAAGCCAGGGGAGTGTTGATACCAACTCTGCGAGAACCTCTGACCACCACTATTGGCCAATCACTGCTCCTGCATCTCCTGCCTTGAACCCACACTAAACCAACACCAAGGGCATCCCAACTACCATCAGGCAGGAGGCCCACACTTTAAGGTGTGCCCTGAGGGAAGAAACTATGACAGTAACAGCCCTAGGAAGAATCGGTGTAAGGATTGTCACTTTGAAAGATTTTTGCAACCAGAGCCATTACCACTCCCATCCTCCACAGCTGGCGTCAATTGTGCATATCGTCTGACTCATCTCTGTCAGTAATAGCTGGTTGCCCTATAGTTTCAAATCTAACTTCTCTATAAATATATCAGAGGCCAAAACCGAGATCTCTCCCACGATCTGTTTATACCCAGGACTGTGACCATGACAAGGGGACATTCTCTACGTCTAGAGGAAAGAAAGTTTCTATATTAACGTAGAAGAGGATTCTTTAATGTAAAAGCAGTGAGATTATGGAACTCTCTTCCAGAGCAGGTCGTGATGGTGAACTTTCTAATGGTGGCTTTTTTTGCAGTGAAATGCCTTCTCCAGATGTTAGCTGAAGGTCTATAGGGAATATTCCTTTTCTATAGGGGAAAAAAATGCCAGAAAAAAGTTGTTGTTTACACAGTTGTTTAGAAAAAAATGGCACTAAGAAAACCCCATAAAAAAACCACAAGCTATTTTTATGGCATTTTTTAAATGAACAAAATACATCAAACTGATTTGTGTGTGAAGGGGCCCTAAAAGAGTTCAAAAGGGGATGAGATGCATTCCTTGAGAGTAACAATATGACAAGTTACAGTTACTAGATTTCTGGAGAAGGGCTGGGAAATTAGGGAGTTATCTGATTTGGAGTCGGAAGGAATTTTTTTCCCCTAAGAACAGAAAAATTTGCTTCTACCTCATAGTTTTTTTTTTGCCTTCCTCTGAATCAAAACTGCAGGATGATAGGCTGGATGGCAGTGATATCTTTTTTTCAGCCTTTTGAAATTCTGTGTGTCAATTTGTTGTGCGAATTTTTTTCGTGTGCCCTTTTTTATTCAATAGTATCTTTTTATTAATTTTAGCAAAAAGCGTAACAAAACACTTCAAATACAGACAATCCACAAATAAGTCCAGTACATTAACCTCTTAAGGACACATGACGTACCGGTACGTCATGATGTCCTGGTACTTAAGGACACATGACGTACCGGTACATCATGAATGGTTCCGATCACCGCCGCTCGGTGGGCCGTGATCGGAACCCGGTGCCTGCTCAAATCATTGAGCAGGCACCTGGGGCAAATGCGGCGGGGGGTCCTGTGACCCCCCCCCCCCATGTCGGAGATCGCAGAAAACCGCAGGTCAATTCAGACCTGCGGTTTTCTGCGTTTCCGGGATATTCGGGTCTCTGAAGATCCGATAACCCGGAACAGGATGGTGATGGTAGTGTGATTTCACTCCACCAATCACCATCCAGCGATCCTGAGTGGTGATGGTGACATCACCACTCAGGATCGCTTTCTGATTGGTCTGTGGGCGGTCCGGCGGCAGATTCAAAAGAGGCAGGCGCTCCTCTCCTCCTCCTTTTGTGTTCCGGAGCCGGAGGAGAGAGGAGCTGCCTGCACGTGTGTCCGCCATCGCTGCCAGCACCCCCAGGACCCAATCTCTGCCCCCAGGACCCGATCTGTGCCCCAGCACCCAGCACCCCCCATCAGGTACATAGGGACAGCACAGGGAAAGTTTGGTTTAGGCAAGGAAAAAAAATGGAAAGTTAGTTTCTGAACTTTTCTGAACTTTGATTGCATCACCCTAAGTTAGGGTGTCTGGGGTCCACTGTGTGACCCTAGACCCCCCAGGGGTGCTGCCACTTCCCCCCCACCCCACCTTTTTGGGGGTGCACTTTTTTTTATTTATTTTTTTTGGTGTACGCTGACTGTGGCCGGCACTTAGTGTCCAGCCACTGTTAGCGCATCGCACACCCCACCGCTGATCAACTTCGGACGGTTGATCAGCGGTTTTGAATTTTTTTTTCACATTTTTTGCCCTTTTTTTAGTTAGTTTTTTTTTTCTGTTAGTTTTAGGGTGAGTTCGTGAACACCTGTGCCCCCACACACACGCACACAAAATAAAGAGTTACACACACGCACATATACACGCAGACACACACTCCCCTATGGCCCGCCGGACGTTCTCGGCTGAGGAGGCATACGCCCAGCTTGCCTCCGACTCCGAGAGTCCCAGTGAGGACGAGGATGACCCCACTTTCCTGTTGTCATCCGCGTCGTCCTCATCATCTAGCGATGATGATGAGCCCCCAAGGCGGCAGAGACGCCGCCAGGCGGAGCAAGGGGACCGCCATGTTAGGGACCCTGTGGCCCAGCCTAGTACGAGCAGCTCTGGGGCTCGTACTGGTTTCCCGGCCCACCAGTTAAATCCACCGGAGCACCCTGCCGGTGAACTTGTCTGGTGTAGCCCAGAGCGATACGAGCCCGTGATTCCTGATTTTGTAGGCCAATCAGGAATCCAGATTTCCACAGTGGGCTACACTGAATATGACTTTTTTCGTCATTTTTTCAGTGACCCACTGGTAAATCTGATGGTGGAGCAGACGAATCTGTATGCCCAACAGTTCGTCGCTCAACACCCGGGCTCCTTTTTGGCCAGGCCCGGTGGCTGGACGCCGGTCAGTGCAGCCGAAATGAGGACATTTTGGGGCCTCGTGCTGCATATGGGCCTGGTCAAGAAACCCAGTGTCAGGCTGTACTGGAGTGGGGACGTCCTATACCAGACCCCACTTTACAGTACAGCTATGACACGCTCCCGGTTTGAGGCCATCCGGAAATGTCTGCATTATTCCGATAATGCAGCATGTCCCCCTCGAGGTGATCCTGCCCATGACCGTCTGTATAAGATACGGGCGGTCATCGATCACTTTGGGGCCAAATTCATGGAGGCCTATGTACCTGGAAGGGAGGTCGCAGTTGATGAGTCTCTCATTGCGTTCAAGGGGAGACTCATTTTCCGCCAGTATGTGCCCTCCAAGCGGGCGAGGTATGGCGTGAAGCTATACAAAATTTGTGAGAGTACCTCAGGGTACACTTACAAATTTCGTATATACGAGAGGTGAGATTCCCGGATTCAACCCCCAGAATGTCCCCCCACTCTGGGTGTTACCGGGAAACTTGTGTGGGACCTTATGTACCCACTGCTGGATAAGGGTTACCACCTTTACGTAGATAACTTTTATACCAGTATCCCCTTGTTCCAGTCCCTTGCCGCCAGATCCACGTTCGCTTGTGGGACCGTGCGGAAAAATCAATGCGGCCTTCCTGCTCTCCCCCTTCAGGTACCTATCCCCAGGGGTGAGACCCGTGCCCTTACCACTGGAAACCTGTTGCTGGTCAGGTATAAGGACAAGAGGGATGTCCTTATGCTGTCCACAATTCATGGTAACGATATCACCCCTGTCCCTGGGCGAGGTACCGCGGCAACTGTCCTCAAGCCCGATTGTATCGTCGCCTACAATCGGTATATGGGAGGAGTTGATCTCTCGGATCAAGTCCTCAAGCCATATAACGCCATGCGCAAAACCCAGGCATGGTACAAAAAAGTTGCGGTCTACTTGGTGCAGGTTGCCATGTACAACTCTTTTGTACTATCCCGAAGCGCTGGCAGCACAGGGACATTCCTCCAGTTCAATGAGGCAGTCCTCATGGCCCTGATCTTTTCGGACCGGGAAAGAGCAGGCCGGAGTACCTCGGGAACTGTAGGTGCCCGGATCGTCCCTGGCCAACACTTTCCAGGTGTGGTCCCCCATACTGGAAAGAAGGGACGAACCCAAAAAAGGTGCAGAGTGTGTCACAGGAGGGAGATACGGAAGGACACCACTACTCAATGTGACACGTGCCCCGATCATTCGGGCCTCTGCATTATTGGTTGCTTCAGGGAGTATCACACTTCCATGGAGTACTACATTTATATCCCAATTTAGCACTGACATCGGATAAAAAAAACTGGTTCTCAGACTTGAGACACCCAAAAAAAAATAAAAAATTTATTAAAAGTAGACATATTAGGTATCGCCGCGTCGGTAATAATCTCCTCTATAAAAATACCCCATGACCTAACCCCCCAGATTAACACGGTCAAGGAAAAAAAAAAAAGGTGCAAAAAAAGATTTTTTTTGTCACCTTACATAACAAAAAGTTTAGTAGCAAGCGATCATAAAATCATATAGCCCCCAAAATAGTGCCAATAAAACCGTCCGCTCATCCCGCAAAAAATTAGCCCCCACATAAGATAATCGGATTTAAAAAATAAATAAATAAATGACACCTAGACTTTAGAGATACAAAAATAGACTTATTAGGTATCGCTGCGTCCGTAAGAATCTCCTCTATAAAAATATCCCATGACCTAACCCCCCAGATTAACACGGTTAAAAAAAATAAAAAAAACGGTGCCAAAAACGCAATTTTTGGCACTTTTCCATTTCAATCCGTTTTTTCCGGTAACAAAACAAGGGTTAACAACCAAACAAAAGTTAATATTTATTGACACCATGTCCCTTTTGAAGCCCCCCTGATGCCCCCCTAGAGTAAAAACTCCCTAAAAGTGACCCCATCTAAGAAACTACACCCCTTAAGGTATTCAAAACTGATTATACAAACTTTATTAACCCTTTAGGTGTTCCTCAACAGTTAATGGCCAATGGAGATGAAATTTCAGAATTTCAATTTTTGGTAACCTTGCCTCACAAAAATGTAATATAGAGCAACCAAAAATCATATGTACCCTAAAAATAGTCCCCCCAAAAATGCCACCTTATCCCGTAGTTTCCAAAATGGGGTCACTTTTAGGGAGTTTCGACTCCAGGGGTGCATCAGGGGGGTTGAAACAGGACACGGTGTAAATAAACCGCTCCATAAAAATCAGCCCTCCAAAAACCAAACGGCGCACCTTTCACTCTACGCCCCGCTGTGTGGCCGTACAGTAGTTTACGGCCACATATTGGGTGTTTCTGTAAATGGCAGCGTCAGGGCAATAAAGATACAGTCTTGTTTGGCTGTTAACCCTTGCTTTGTTAGTGAAAGAAATGGGTTAAAATGGAAAATTTGGCAAAAAAATGAAATTTTCAAATTTCATCCCCATTTGCCAATAACTCTTGTGCAACACCTAAAGGGTTAACGACGTATGTAAAATCAGTTTTGAATACCTTGAGGGGTGTACTTTCTTAGATGGGGTCACTTTTAGGGAGTTTCTACTCCAGGGGTGCATCAGGGGGATTGAAACAGGACACAGTGTAAATAAACCGGTCCATAAAAATCAGCCCTCCAAAAACCAAACGGCGCACCTTTCACTCTACGCCCCGCTGTGTGGCCGTACAGTAGTTTACGGCCACATATTGGGTGTTTCTGTAAACGGCAGAGTCAGGGCAATAAAGATACAGTCTTGTTTGGCTGTTAACCCTTGCTTTGTTAGTGGAAAAAATGGGTTAAAATTGAAAATTTGGCAAAAAAAGTGAAATTTAAAAATGTCATCCCCATTTGCCAATAACTCTTGTGCAACACCTAAAGGGTTAACGACGTATGTAAAATCAGTTTTGAATACCTTGAGGGGTGTACTTTTTTAGATGGGGTCACTTTTAGGGAGTTTCTACTCCAGGGGTGCATCAGGGGGATTGAAACAGGACATGGTGTAAATAAACCGGTCCATAAAAATCAGCCCTCCAAAAACCAAACGGTGCACCTTTCACTCTACGCCCCGCTGTGTGGCCGTACAGTAGTTTACGGCCACATATTGGGTGTTTCTGTAAACAGCAGAGTCAGGGCAATAAAGATACAGTCTTGTTTGGCTGTTAACCCTTGCTTTGTTAGTGGAAAAAATGGGTTAAAATGGAAAATTTGGCAAAAAAAGTGAAATTTAAAAATTTCATCCCCATTTGCCAATAACTCTTGTGCAACACCTAAAGGGTTAACGACGTATGTAAAATCAGTTTTGAATACCTTGAGGGGTGTACTTTCTTAGATGGGGTCACTTTTAGGGAGTTTCTACTCCAGGGGTGCATCAGGGGGATTGAAACAGGACACAGTGTAAATAAACCGGTCCATAAAAATCAGCCCTCCAAAAACCAAACGGTGCACCTTTCACTCTACGCCCCGCTGTGTGGCCGTACAGTAGTTTACGGCCACATATTGGGTGTTTCTGTAAACAGCAGAGTCAGGGCAATAAAGATACAGTCTTGTTTGACTGTTAACCCTTGCTTTGTTAGTGGAAAAAATGGGTTAAATCGGAAAATTTGGCAAAAAAATTACATTTTAAAATTTCATCCCCATTTGCCAATAACTCTTGTGCAACACCTAAAGGGTTAACGACGTATGTAAAATCAGTTTTAAATACCTTGAGGGGTGTACTTTCTTAGATGGGGTCACTTTTAGGGAGTTTCTACTCCAGGGGTGCATCAGGGGGGTTGAAACAGGACACGGTGTAAATAAACCGGTCCATAAAAATCAGCCCTCCAAAAACCAAACGGCGCACCTTTCACTCTACGCCCCGCTGTGTGGCCGTACAGTAGTTTACGGCCACATATTGGGTGTTTCTGTAAACGGCAGAGTCAGGGCAATAAAGATACAGTCTTGTTTGGCTGTTAACCCTTGCTTTGTTAGTGGAAAAAATGGGTTAAAATGGAAAATAAGGCAAAAAAATGAAATTTTCACATTTCATCCCCATTTGCCAATAACTCTTGTGCAACACCTAAAGGCTTAACGACGTATGTAAAATCATTTTTGAATACCTTGAGGGGTGTACTTTCTTAGATGGGGTCACTTTTAGGGAGTTTCTACTCCAGGGGTGCATCAGGGGGCTTCAAATGGGACATGGTGTAAATAAACCAGTCCATAAAAATCAGCCTTCCAAAAACCAAACGTCGCACCTTTCACTCTACGCCCGCTGTGTGGCCGTACAGTAGTTGACGGCCACATATTGGGTGTTTCTGTAAACGGCAGAGTCAGGGCAATAAAGATACAGTCTTGTTTGGCTGTTAACCCTTGCTTTGTTAGTGGAAAAAATGGGTTAAAATGGAAAATTAGACAAAAAATTTCATCCCCATTTGCCAATAACTCTTGTGCAACACCTAAAGGGTTAACAACGTATGTAAAATCAGTTTTGAATACCTTGAGGGGTGTAGTTTCTTAGATTTGGGGTGGTTTCTATTATGTAAGCCTCGCAAAGTGACTTCAGACCTGAACTGGTCCCTAAAAATTGTGTTTTTGTAAATTTCTGAAATATTTCAAGATTTGCTTCTAAACTTCTAAGCCTTATAACATCCCCAAAAAATAAAATATCATTCCCAAAACAATTCAAACAAGAAGTAGTCATATGGGGAATGTAAAGTCATCACACTTTTTGGGGGTATTACTATGTATTACAGAAGTAGAGAAACTGAAACTTTGAAATTTGCAAATTTTTCAAATTTTTGGGTAAATTAGGTATTATTTTGTGCAAAAAAATAAAAAATTTTGACTTCATTTTACCAGTGTCATTAAGTACAATATGTGACGAAAAAATAATCTCAGAACGGCCTGGATAAGTCAAAGCGTTTTAAAGTTATCAGCATTTAAAGTGACACTGGTCAGATTTTCAAAAAATGGCCTGGTCCTTAAGGTGAAATAAGGCTGTGTCCCTATGGGGTTAAATTGCATGGGATCAGTCACAGCAGCTCCTTTTATCCCTTACTCAGGTCAGAAGCGAATATCAATTTTAATAGTATGAATAGTACCCAATAGATTATGTCTCAGGATGGTAAAAAGTACCGCACATACACACACACATTTATACACACCTTCATCGGTCGGAAGCAAACCTCCCTGTCTCCTATGGTAGCAGAGTCTGGGCTCCAATCCAAGGGTCCCAAATCTTCAGGAAACGATCAGGGGTCCCTCTTCGCTCATATACAAACTTATATAATTCAAGGTTAGTATTAACTAGATGTATCCATTGTTGCACAGTAGGACTCTTAGGGGGTTTCCAATTTAGGAGGATAGTTTTCCTGGCATAGAACAAGAGTATTCTGTAAAGTTTCCTGCCAAATTTGGTGGGAACAACCTCGTTAGTTGTGTGCCCTTTTTAATGCAACGGTTAGATCTGGGGAAAATCCACATCCAATCCATGCCAAAAATTTTGGCGCAGATTTGGTGAGAAACAGAGAGATTTTCTTGAAAATATGTGCATCATTTCTGTAAGACAGCCTGCACTCATGTGCAGGTAGCCTAAGGCTTCTTTCAGATACGCGTTACAGCAATCCAGATCTCTGGATCCGGCATGTTACCGAGTGCTCGCCAGCCCTATTGACAATAATGGGATCCGGCAGAGATCCGGCCACTACCTCGAAAATATGTCGGGATTCGGCTGGACAAAAACCATTGCTGACGGAACAGCTGGCTGGGGAGCTGTAGCGCTGGTGTGAAAGTATCCTAAGGGTCCATTCACACGTTCGCATGAATGGGTCCGCATCCGTTCCGCAATTTTGCAGAACGGGTGCGGACCTATTCATTTTCAATGGGGCCGGAAAAGATGCAGAAAATAGAACATGTCCAATTGCAAACAAGAATAGGCATTTTCTATAAGAGTTACGGCCATGTGCGTTCCGTGTTTTGTGGAGCCACACTTTGCGGGCTGCAAAACACTTGCGGACGTGTGAATATAGCCTAAGGGAGCTCACAGGCACCATTTAAATCTGATGTATATTTCTGCAGCAGAAAACCTAGGCTGACTCAGGTCATTCAATTACACTAATCCTGGGAATCACTAGAAATAAGTAGTCGAAGGCTGTTGTCACATGTAGTTTTTTGTGTTTTGAGGGGGTTAGCAGTTCCTTTTTATATTTTTATTTTCTGGCGCTTTTTAGGCTGTCTTTATGCAGTACAATCTGCAGCAGAAAAAAAAACTGTGGCAGATCACGTATTTTTTTACGGGCCAACGGAACAGAGCAACAGATGTGCTGTCCGCATCTTTTGTGGCCCCATTGAAGTGAATTGGTCTGCATCCGAGCCGCAATAAATGCAGCTGGGATGCGGACCTAAACAACAATCGCGTGCACGAGGCTTTAGGCTGCGGCTGCACATTGATTTTGACCAAGACAGCCATCGCATGATCAAAAATTGGCATTAAACTAAATGGAGTTGCAAGTTGCAACTGCTGCAACCCCAGCGTCGCAAAAAAATACAACACTGCTGAATTTTATGCGATCATGGGGGTACCTCAACTTGTGAGTTGCCCTGCTATACTTCATTCTGTTCACTAGCTGCACTGCGATACAGTGATCTCTGGGCGTGTAATGGGTGTCGAAGCCTAGATAGCTGTGTAGGCACAGCCTTATTCACTTTCCTTTACACAAGTAAAAAAAAGCATGAAACTGATGACAGACACAGGGGGAAAAAGCAACAACAAACAGAGGAAAAAACATTCAGTTTTTCACTGACAAAAATGCATGCATGTGCACGAGCCTTTACTGTACATCGCAACACTGACATTTACAAGTTAATTCCTCATTTCTGAATTGATACCAAATGTCCATTCATTGCACTGTGTGAGAGTCCATATCTGTATAGAGTTTCATCACACATCATTACCAGATGCAGCTGCCCAGTAACAATGCATCATTGGGAATTAGTTTTAAATGTTGGCAGGCGTGTGTATGTTGTATGCCATTTTAAGTGGTGAAGTTTTATTCATGGAACACAATGACCCCTGGTGGACAAAATATATCACCACATCATCTACCACAGGTACTATATGACATTCACAAAATAAAACTTATAACTAGACGTGACCAGTTTACAAGTTGTTGAAAGAACCTTTAACCATTTCCCTGGACAATTTTCATTTTTGGCGGACCCATTGATAAAATGTGTACTTCATTCTCCATACACAGCTGATAAGTCAGGGGTATACTGAAAAGTAGATTTTAAGCGCACAGCAAAATGTGAGCTTTAGTGAGGCAAAAGTATTAAAAATACAAAAACACTAACAAAGTATATTACAAAAACTGTTTGGGCATTAGGGACATGTTAACAAAAATGTATTCAAAAGTTTAGTTACTCTTTAAGGATAGACTAATGCATCATGTGCGTATCTTAATGTGCAAGGAAAGCTATAAAGACATGGGATTCGTAATGTCTACAATCTCATATGGACCAATGTACTTAGGACAGACCTCCCAAGTATCCCTCTTTTGGAGGGACAGTCGCTCTTTTTGACCCAAGTCCCTCTGTCCCTCTTTGCTCCTTAAATGTCCCTCTTTTTGATCTGAGGTATAGAATGGCATTATTACATTCACAATATTGACCCAGAAAGTGTTTGTCTGGTTCCTCTCTGTATATTTGAGCCCATCTTGTATATTATTTCATTATTTGATGCAGTTGAGATTTTAGAAATTTCTGTCTTCAGATCATTTTTGCGCCATTTCGTAAGAGAAAACTATTGACGTGTATATATATGCAGGAAAATGGGATCTTTCGTGCAATAAACCATAAGTGTCCCTCTGTGACTGTCCAAAAAGTTGGGAGGTATGACTTAGGACCAACTTATGAGATCTTATCTTTAGATGTAATTTTTAGGAGATGACACACCTTTTGCCCCACAGAAAACAAATGTCGTACTAAATGTCTCATATTAGCATCCCTCTTGTGAACAAATTCAGCCTTCTTCGGGTTTTACTGAACCTAGGCCCAAACTGTGCACAGTTTATCTTAATCTATCTAAACCTCTGGAATTTCTGTAGTAGAAGTGGATTAAGACCGAAAGTGAGGATGGATTCCACTATTACAATATAAAGGTGAATTTCAGGAGAAACAGAAAGATGATTGTTAAGGTGAATTCAACTAAAGGAAGGTAAGTTACCCATTCTCATTGATGAGCAATGTAATCTAAGGTACTGTTCAAGGACTTGATCAAATCTTTCAGTCTGCCCGTTAGTCTCAGAATGCCGAAGAAAATGACAACTGAATCTGAAGCTTAGTACAAAAAAGCCTCCAAAATTGGGACACAACTTGTTACACCTCTGTCAGAGACAATATTTGCAATGAATTATATGATCAATAAACAATCCGGACAAGGTTTTGGAATTAGGAAGCTGAAATCCATAGACAGTTGAGTACATGTGGAACTTACAATGGACTAAGTTCATCAACATGGTGAACTTCAGAAGTCTTAGCACAAGCACATTTGTCACAAGCAGAGTTAGGCGATAGACTCATTTTTTCGTTCAAGTAATCCCTGGGGGTCCAAAAAGGTAACTCATTCAGCAACCTGAGACTAAATTGAGGGGGTACAAACAATTTGCCCACAGGTATGAAGTCCGGAACTAATTGCTGACACCTTCTGATGTCTGCAGCCAAATGAGGAGTTATTATGGCTATTACTATACCCCTTGGACAGAATTGGGTCTGAATTAAGTTTGGGAATTTATAAGGAATCTATCACTAGTTTTATGGTGTCCTAACTAAGGGCAATATAAACTAGTGACGGGTCTCCTTAGAAAAATGCTGGGTCATTTTCTTTAATTGACCCAGCTGTTTTGCTGATAAGTCCCCATATTCATGAGCTAATGGCTCTCCCTGCCCACCTGCTGCTGATTCATATGGAAAAAAAACTGTCAGAGGCAGGTGGGTGGGGAGAGACGTGAGCTCATGAATATGAGGACACATTGGCATGTGCTGGAGGTGTTAGGATTTAGAAGTGAGGGCAGCAGAAAACTGGTGACAGCTTCTCTTTAGGAAGATCAGAAACTTTGGGATAATATGTCAGCCGTAATGTTTAAGACCTAGGTCTATATCTAATATATAAAGCTGAGTGTATGTGTGTGTATGTATGTATGTCCACTTAAGGAATCCGCACCGTCGCATTTACAATCACGAAATTTGGCACACGGGTACATTAGGTGTCCGGGAAGGTTTTCGACTGGGTCTCAGTTCTCTAGGATGTACAGTTTCTGAGATATTCCCAAAAAAATGCAAATATGGCTCATCACATGACCTACATTAGCCAATAGAAGCCTGCAGGTCTTTCTCTTCATATCCCAACTGCCATACACATGGTCACATGTCCCTTATCAGCCAATAGAAGGTCTTTAGTTTCCACAAACACAGTTTTACATCAGGTTTCCATAAAAACCCAGCCATTTTTCTTCACTGCTGTAGGCCAGCTTTAAAGGAAATCTGTCACCAGGATAATCACTATTGAAGTAAAGTCATAGCCTAATAGCACTTAGTACCTTCATTCCAGATGTGCCTTTGTTCCAGCAATAGTTGTTTTTTATTCTCTGAAAATCCAGTTTATTTAGTATGCAAATGAGCCAGTAAGGGGTAGATTGCTGTAGAGGCCACTGTTAAGGGGGCGGGGTGTTGTGGAAATCACTGTTAAGGAGATGGGGTACTGTGGAGGTCACTAATAAAGGGTCGGGTGCTGTGGGGCAGGGAACGTTAGAGGTCACAGTTAAGGGGACGATCCGCTATGGAGGTTAGTGTTAAAGGGCGGGGTTCTGTAGAAGCCACTGTAAAGGTGGCGGGTAATTGTGGAAATCACTGTTAAGGAGACGGGGTACTGTGGAGGTCACTAATAAAGGGGGGAGCTGTGGAGGTCACTGTTAAAGGGGTGGGCAGTGTGGAGGTCACTGTTAAGGGAGGAGAGGACTGTAGAGGCCACTATTAAAGGGGCAGCGGGGTACTGTGAGGTCACTTAAGGGAACGGGGTACAGTGGCGGTTACTGTTAAGGTACTGTGGCAGTCACTGTTAAAGGGGCAGTCGCTGTGGAGGTCTCTGTTAAGGGGGCAGGGAATGGTGGAGGTCACAGTTAAGGGGACTGTAACCTATGGTCAGTGTTAAGGGACGGATGCTGTAGATGTCACTGTTAAGGGGACGGGCCCCTGTGGAGGTCACTGTCAAGGGGGTGGGGTGCTGTGGAACTCACTGTTAAAGGGGCAGGCTGCTGTGAAGGTTAAAGTTAAGGGGGTGGGCTGCCGTGGAGGTCCCATTTTAAGGAGACAGGGCACTGTGGGGGGGGGGGGTCAGTGTTAAGGGGTGTGGGGCTGTGGAGGTCACCGTTATAGTGAATACTGTCGAAATCTTTTAATGACACACAGTCCAGGAGAAATGGGACTACTTAAAAGTGGCACTATTGAAGGCAACAGATAATTGCATTAGGCTTGTCAGTAAGAGCAAAAAAAAGGAAGAGACCTATGTGGTACTCTGCAGAAGTGGCCAAAATCATTAAAAACAAAAAGATAGCATTTAGTAATTATAAAAAAAAAAACGAGGATGACAGGGAAATTTATAAGATTAGGCAGAGAGAGGCCAAGCAAGTTATAAGAGCTTCTAAAGCACAGGCAGAAGAGAAATTAGCTCAGTCAGTGAAAAAAGGCGATAAGACTTTCTTCAGATATATAAATAAATAAAGGAAACTTAATTACCAAATTAAAAACAAAAGAAGGAAGGTATATGGAAGAAGATAAAGAACTAGCTGACCGCCTCAATTAATACTTCTGTTCAGTTTTTACAAAGGAAAATGAAGGAAAGGGACCTCAGTTAGGAAGGAAGTCTAATGAATCTTTTGATGCATGTGTCTTTACAGAGGAAGAGGTTCTAAGTCAGCTGTCTAAAATTAATACAAATAAGTCACAGGGGCCTGATGGGATACACCCAAAGCTATTAAAAGAGCTCAGCGGTGAACTAGCAAAACCATTAACAGATTTATTTAACCAATCACTGGTAACAGGAGTCGTCCCAAAATATTGGAAATTAGCAAATGTTGTGCCCATTCACAAGAAAGGTAGTAGGGAGGAATCAGGCAACTATAGGCCAGTAAGCCTGACATCAATAGTGGGGAAATTAAAGGAAACCATACTTAAGGAGAGGATTGTGGAACATCTAAAATCCCATGGATTGAAAAATGAAAAACAGCATGGGTTTTCTTCAGGGAGATCATGTTAAACTAATCTTACAGATTTTTTTGATTGGGTGACTAAAATAATAGATGGCAGAGGTGCAGTAAACATAGCTTATCTAGACTTTAGTAAGGATTTTGATACTGTCCCGCATAGAAGGCTTATCAATAAATTACAGTCTTTGTGCTTGGACTCCCATATTGTTGAATGGATTAGGCTACTTTCACACTAGCGTTCGCTGGTCCGCTCGTGAGCTCCGTTTGAAGGGGCTCACGAGCGGACCCGAACGCAGCCGTCCAGCCCTGATGCAGTCTGAATGGAGCGGATCCGCTCAGACTGCATCAGTCTGGCGGCGTTCAGCCTCCGCTCCGCTCGCCTCCGCACGGACAGGCGGACAGCTGAACGCTGCTTGCAGCGTTCAGGTGTCCGCCTGGCCGTGCGGAGGCGTGCGGATCCGTGCGGATCCGTCCAGACTTACAATGTAAGTCAATGGGGACGGATCCGTTTGAAGATGTCACCCTGTGGCTCAATCTTCAGGCGGATCCGTCCCCCATTGACTTTACATTGAAAGTCTGGACGGATCCGTACGAGGCTATTTTCACACTTAGCTTTTATATGCTAAAATAATGCAGACGGATCCGTTCTGAACGGAGCCTCCGTCTGCATTATTATGATCGGATCCGTTCAGAACGGATCCGATCGAACGCTAGTGTGAAAGTAGCCTTAGGCAGTGGCTGAGGGACAGACAACAGAGGGTTGTAGTCAATGGAGTATATTCAGACCATGGTCTTGTTACCAGTTGGGTACCTCAGGGATCTGTTCTGGGACCCATATTGTTTAATATCTTTATCAGTGAAATTGCAGAAGGCCTCGATAGTAAGGTGTGTCTTTTTGCTGATGACACAAAGACTTGTAACAGGGTTGATGTTCCTGGAGGGATACACCAAATGGAAAAGGATTTAGGAAAACTAGAGGAATGGTCAAAAATCTGGCAACTAAAATTTAATGTTGATAAATGAACCTGGGGCGTAAAAACCCAAGAGCAGAATATAAAATCAGTGATACAGTTCTAACCTCAGTATCTGAGGAAAGGGATTTAGGGGTCATTATTTCAGAAGACTTAAAGGTAGGCAGACAATGTCATAGAGCAGCAGGAAATGCTAGCAGACTGCTTGGGTGTATAGGGAGAGGAATTACCAGTAGAAAGAGGGAGGTGCTCATGCTGCTCTACAGAGCACTAGTGAGACCCCATTTGGAGTATTGTGCTCAGTACTGGAGATCATATCTCCAGAAGGATATTGATACTTTGGAGAGAGTTCAGAGAAGAGCTACTAAACTGGTACATGGATTGCAGGATAAAACTTACCAGGAAAGATTAAAGGACCTTATATAGCTTGGAAGAAAGACGAGACAGAGGGGATATGATAAAAACTTTTGAATATATAATGGGAATCAACAAGATAAAAGAGGAGAGAATATTTAAAAGAAGAAAAACTGCTACAATAGGACATAGTTTTAAATTAGAGGGGCAAAGGTTTAAAAGTAATATCAGGAAGTATTACTTTACTGAGAGAGTAGTGGATGCATGGAATAGCCTTCATGCAGAAGTGGTAGCTGCAAATACAGTGAAGGAGTTTAAGCATGCATGGGATAGGCATAAGGCCATCCTTCATATAAGATAGGGCCAGGGGCTATTCATAGTATTCAGTATATTGGGCAGACTAGATGGACCAAATGGTTCTTATCTGCCGACACATTCTATGTTTCTACACAGAAACATTAAATTAAACAGATGAAATATACCTGTGCAAAGCCGGATCCTTCAGCTAGTTTCACTATAAAGTCAAACCTGGTAAAGAACAGATCCAGCTAGCCCATCTAAGGTTAAGTCTTTTAGCTGATCCCAAGTAGGTTAGATTTTTGTGATCAGTCAAGATTGTAATATGATGTCTAGTCCTTGAGTCAGATGGCTAGTCATGGCTTCCTCCAAGGACATGGCCTGCAGATAGCTTACTAGTGCAGCTGGCCACAGGGGCTGTGGAAAGTATGAGCGTGCTTGTACATGTGGTAGCGCTCACTCCTGTGCTCCCTGGGCCATGCAGTGATTGGAGGGCACCCCATTTCTTCCCTAGGGACACACTTGGACTAAGAGGCCATTTGCCTAGTGGAGGTGCCCTTGATGTAAGTGGTTTTGTGTGTGCAAGGCAGGGTTCCAATGGACAGGCTGGTAACACAGTGTGTTGGTGATGCAGATGGCAGAGTAGGCAGTTTTGTAGATGGTTTACACAGGCACTAAATATTTCAAGCACAGTCTTTTTTTTTATAATTGTATTTTTATTGAGATACAACATCATAAATCAGTTTCAACTGAATGCACCATTGTACAAATCAAAGTAAACAGGCATAATGTATAAAATATTCAGAAAAGAGAGACATAATATAACATCTGGTGATATGTGGAATGTAAACCAGACAAAAGCCAATAGACTATGTGAAAATCCAAAACCTTGTCTTATTGAGTTATTTAAAAGGAAAAGAAATGAAGAAAAAGAAACAGTTAGGTGATATCCCACCATGAGAAGAACATTCCTAAGGAGGAAGCTATATAAATCTACTATCAGAAGGACCCTGCGTCTCACGGGTATATTTCATCTATTTAATTTACTGTTTGTGTGTGTTGTTAAAAGATATAGACATTATCCCCCATAACAGTGACCTCTACAGCACCCCGCTCTTCCACATTCCACAGTCCCCCACCCCTTAACACTGACCCCCCCACAGTGCCCCGCCACTTTAAAATGGGACCTCCACAGCAGCCCATCCCCTTAACTTTGACCTTCACAGCAACTTGCTGTCACCGCCACTTCTGTGAGAAGGTCTGTTAGATGTTCTTCTCTACCTGCATGAAGTTCTTTGTTTTGGTTTCACTTTGTCATCCCCTTTCCTTCTCCCAGCTGTCACCTATTTACACTAATTGTCTCCCTTTATTTTCCCTCCCATACCGCCTCACTTTGCGGTTTATACTTCTTCCTGGATTGTGTTCACTGCTGGAGGCGGCATCCTCAGATAAGTCTGTTTCCTTTATTTGTTTCCTTGCTGGCTTGATTCTAGGTGACCCTGACTCCGTCCGTATTAAGTGCAGGGAGCCGGTGGTCGTGTCCCCTCACTATTATAGGGTTTTCAGGTGTCACATAGTATGAGGTACGTGGACATGCAATCGTCTACCATAAAGATCTTTGCATGGGCATAGCAGTCAGGGAGAGCTCTAGGGGTTTTATAGGGCTCACCCATATGCTCCTTAGTTTGGGTTCAAGCCAGTCGGATGTTTATTTATAAGTGCCAGCTTTCTGCAACACCATCCGTGACACCCGCCCCTTTAACAGTGAGTTTCACAGCACCCCACTCCCTTGACAGTGACCTCCACAGTACCCTGCTGCCTTAACAGTGACCTCCAGAGCAGTTGCCCCTTTAATACTATGAGGAGCAGAGTAGAAGGAAAATAAATCTGTGGGGTGGTTTATTTACGGAAATCCCTAGTTAATCACTGCTGCGATGAGTTAAAGGGTCTGCCTGGTAGGGCCAAACTATCCATAGAGTCTGAAAAAATTATGTTAAAATCTCCTCCCAAAAGGACTAGTGGGTCCAGATGTCCAAATGCCTTATGGAACACTCTGCTAAGGAAGTGGATCTGAGATGTTTTCGGGGCATACAGGTTACAAAGTGTGATAGACTGACCTGCGAGTTTACCTTTCAGTATAATGTAGAGTCCCTGTGGATCTACTATGGAAGAGTCTTTTCTGATAGGACATTGGCTGATATGAAAATTTTAAATCCTGCCTTCCTACGAGAATGGGTGGCTGAGTATGCAGTGGGATATAAGTTAGTGGCAAAGTGAAAGGAAGAATTTTCATCAAAATGGGTTTCCTGAAGAAACACTATGTCCGCTGTGAGACAGTGACAGGTCTCACGCAAGGTAAAGGCAAGAAAGAAGTGGATAGTTCGGTCCACATCCCTATTCCACCACAGGCGAGACCAGCTGGAAGTAATCAGTCTGGCACAAAGCACCTCCCAGGGTGTCAGCAAGGGGGGAGTGTGTTGCCTGTGTACAGAGGCCTGGAGGCTCTGTGTGGTCCAAGCCAGGTGGGCTGAGAGACCACTATTCCCCATGTGTGCTGAGACACTGGACTGGAGACAGTTGGCGTACTGTGCTCTGTACAGTCAGGAGGCTATGGCACATTGGCTCAGAAAGCCGCATGTGTACACAGGGTGTGAACAGGGACTTAGGTGAGTCAGGAATATTACAGTATGTTTAGTTAGAGCCTGGACAGGCGAGTGTTTATTATTTTGTATTATTGTTTATGTTTATGCGGATGTGCCGCAATAAAGCACCGTGTTTGGATCTTAAACTTGGTGTCCTGAAGATATCTGTGAGAATGACCCCCGAATAAGAGGCGATCCCTTACACCGCCTTGAGGGACTTCAACTCCAAAAGCAAAAGTCTCCTCCTGGAGTTGAGTCCCTGATATATGAGGGCTTGAAAGGCAGGGAGAATACTGCTCACCAATATTCACATGTTGTAGGTCTGCATATTCCTCGGTCAGAAGCTGATTAGCCTCAAGCCTGGTGCATTCTTGTCCAGTACTAGGTCCATGGTTCCGAAGGGTGTTGGCCCAAGATTGTGAGGCATCTAAGAAAGAGGATGGAAACAAGAGGGAGGGGTAGACAACACAAGACAAGACAAAACGAAAAAACATATAATTAGCAGTGAGTGGCGATTCCCAGGGAAATATATCCCTGCTAGAGGCAGCAACCAGAGCCTCGTCCGAGGTCGCGGTGTCAGAGGTCAACTAACAGATGCTCCTAAGGAGCAAGTACCAACTAACAAGGACGTATAAGGTCAGCCAAAGCTCAGTTAGGCCCACACCATAAAAGTAAGAACAGGATAACAGTAGGTAAGTAACTGGCTAAATGACAAATACGAACGGCAGAGAAGAACATAAGTATGCGGGATATCCGCAACAATAGAAACATTTCTGCTCATGTGGGTAGTGCAGAGACAGAATCAGGGTCGTTATCCCCGATTGAGGTTAGAGTGATCAGTCTGGTGACCAATGTCCTGGTGACGAGGGACCCCGCGAAGATAAAGATGGGCCCATGCTCGGTCCCGCCCTTCTCTTACTTGCCACCTGCAACCAGACCCAGGGTGGAGGAGGAACGGGGGATTGAATCTCCCAGTCTGTCATTGCTGGTACAGTAAGTCCCAACATCTCACAGAAAGGTTGCAGATCTGAGAAGGAGTGAAGGGTTGCTGACTTTCCCTGTTGGCGTGCTGGCGGTCTTGGAGCAGTGTAAGGAGAGGCTGTAGGTGTCTGGGGCACCATCAAATTCAAAATTGCGTAGGGCCCAGGCCTTCCCCATAATGGCCTCTTTAAGAGAGTAATCGTGGATACAATAAATTACGTCCCTTGGGTTTGAGCGCCCTGTGAGCTCTGTCCAGTTTAATCTTGTGCAAAGACGGCTCTCCAAGAATCATATTAAAAATAGCCTCCAAGGTGACAAAGGTCCTCGTCTCAAGTGGCTTCCGATAGACCCCAAACTCTGATATTATTTCTGTGGCCCCTGTTGTCAAGATCCTCCAGCTGTCGACCCATCTCCGTGAAAGCCGCCGTTTGAGCTGTAACAGACTCGTGTAAGGCTGAGATATACTGTCTGGTGTCATGTGCATTTTCTAGAGAGTCCACATGGTCGACAATGTGTTTAATATCAGTGCGAACAGCTGCGATCTCTGCCCTGCAGGCCCCTTTAACTTCAGATATGAGCATCCGAAAGTCCTCCTTTGTAGGAAATTGTCTTAGGTATGTTTCCCAGGGATGTGGGGGTTCCAGAGCAGCAGAGGGAGATATACCAGCCAGCAGAGGAGGGCTTGGTGAGCTAGCCCAGGTATCTGTATGGAATGGGGAGCTGCTGCGTTCAGTGGCAAGGACTGATGGGATATCCTGATGGGGCAGACCAGGGGTCTCTAGAAAGGGCCACTTGTGGTCTTCTAGGGGAGCATGAGGAGGCTGGGGTCTGAATAAAGTCCTCCGTCCTCTGCTTTTCACTGCCCTTCAGGGCCGCCATTTTGTCCCCGGAGTGCTTAGGAGTGGGAGGCATGTATTCCTTTGCAGTAGGAGAGAGCTCTGAACCGGTCCTCTGGTGTTCAGGTCCCTGTTGTGTAGCACGCATTGCAGGGAGGGCCGTCCTGGGAGCCCTCGTCACGCACTCTTCCAGCGTCCTGAGGGAGATTGGGGAGGAGAAGAGGACCTGCAGGGAGAGGTTTTTTTCCCCATGTGGCCGTTAGTGCTTGTGTCGTTAGCCAAATAGCGGAAGTGCAGATGGGACCCGAGCGCTTAGGCTGTCATCTTAGGCTACTTTCACATTTGCGTTCAGAGCGGATCCGTCTGAGACGGATCCGCTCACATAATGCAGACGATGGATCCGTTCAGAACGGATCTGTCTGCATTATATTGTAAAAAAAATTCTAAGTGTGAAAGTACCCGCAAACGGATCAGTCCAGACTTTACATTGAAAGTCAATGGGGGACGGATCCGTTTGAAAATTGAGCCATATTGTGTCAAATTCAAACGGATCCGTCCCCATTGACTTACATTGCAAGTCTGGACGGATCCGTTTGCCTCCGCACGGCCAGGCGGACACCCGAACGCTGCAAGCAGCGTTCGGGTGTCCGCCTGCTGAGCGAAGCGGAGCCCAAACGCTGCCAGACTGATGCATTCTGAGCGGATCCGCATCCACTCAGAATGCATTAGGGCTGGACGGGTCCGTTCGGGGCCGCTTGTGAGAGCCTTCAAACGGAACTCACAAGCGGAGCCCCGAACGCAAATGTGAAAGTAGCCTTAGCTGGCATCCGGACACGTGGGTTAGAGGAGTTTTCAGACTTTTTTACACAGATGACATATCCAGTGATATCTCCTCAGATATACATGTTCTCTTTCCTCTCTTTAACCTCTTCAGGACACATGACGTACCGGTACGTCATGATGCCCTGGTACTTAAGGACACATGACGTACCGGTACGTCATGTGTTGTTCCGATCACTGCCGCCCAGCTGGCAGTGATCGGAACAAGGTGCCTGCACAAATCATTGAGCAGGCACCTAGGCTAAATGCGCGGGGGGGTCCCGTGACCCCCCCATGTCGGCGATCGCAACAAACCGCAGGTCAATTCAGACCTGCGGTTTGATGCGCTTTTTGCCGTTTCTGATCCCTGCGGTCCCTGACCGCGGGGATCAGAAACTTTACAATGCCCAGAATATATATGTTCTTCCTCCCCCTGCACCCCTGAATGATATTTAGTGGGCGGGTGGTGCAGGGGGAGGGTTGCGGGCGGTGCGGGAGGCGGGCGGTGCGGCAGGCGGGATCGCGATCCCCCGCCCGCCTCCCATTGCGTAATCGTTGGTGTACAGTGGGTATACCAGGGTGCCAGCACATTGCTGGCACCCTGGTATAAACGGCTGACATCGTTGATGCGATGTCAGCCGTTTAACCCTTTCCATACAGCGGTCCGTACCGCTGTATGGAAAAGGTTAACAGCGCAGGGAGCTCCCTCCCTCTCCGATCGGGGGGCTGCTGTGCCTTTGCAGCCCCCCGATGGGAGAGGGAGAGAGCCCCCAGACAGCCCCCCGACACCCCAGTCCTCACCCTTCCCCGTCTGCGAAGTTGTGGCAGACGGGGAAGGTTCCCATGGCAACAGGACGCCTGCTCAGGCGTCCTGCTGTCCATGGTGCTGAACAGATCTGTGCTGAAAGCATAGATCTGTTCAGTGTAAGTAAAATACAGTGCAGTACCCTATATAGAGTACAGTACTGTATTATGCAGACATCAGACCCACTGGATCTTCAAGAACCAAGTGGGTCTGGGTAAAAAAAATATGTGAAAAAAGTGAAAAAAAAGTAAAAATTAAAAAACACATTTATCACTGATTAAAAATGAAAAAAATTAAATTCCCTACACATGTTTGGTATCGCCGCGTCCGTAACGACCTGATCTATAAAACGGTCATGTTACTTTACCCGAACGGTGAATGCCATAAAAATAAAAAATTAAAAACTATGATGAAATAGAAATTTTGCCCACCTTACTTCCCAAAAAAAGGTAATAAAAGTGATCAAAAAAGTCGCATGTACGCCAAAATTGTAACAATCAAACCGTCATCTCATCCCGCAAAAAATGAGACCCTACTTAAGATAATCGCCCAAAAACTGAAAAAACTATGGCTCTTAGACTATGAAAACACTAAAACATCATTTTTTTTGTTTCAAAAATGAAATCATTGTGTAAAACTTACATAAATTAAAAAAAGTATACATATTAGGTATTGCCGCGTCCATATGGACCGGCTCTATAAAAATATCACATGACCTAACCCCTCAGGTGACCACCGTAAAAAAATAAAAATAAAAACGGTGTAAAAAAAGCAATTTTTTGTCATCTTACATCACAAAAAGTGCAATAGCAAGCGATCAAAAAATCATATGCACCCCAAAATAGTGCCAATCAAACCGTCATCTCATCCCGCAAAAAATGAGACCCTACTCAAGATAATCGCCCAAAAACTGAAACAACTATGGCTCTTAGACTATGGAGACACTAAAACTTTTTTTGTTTTAAAAATGAAATCATTGTGTAAAACTTACATAAATAAAAAAAATTGTATACACATTATGTATCGCCGCGTCCGTGACAACCTGCTCTATAAAATTACCACATGATCTAACCTGTCAGATGAATGTTGTAAATAACAAAAAAAAAACTGTGCCAAAAAGGTATTTCTTGTTACCTTGCCGCACAAAAAGTGTAATATAGAGCAACCAAAAATCATATGTACCCTAAACTAGTACCAACAAAACTGCCACCCTATCCCGTAGTTTCTAAAATGGGGTCACTTTTTTGGAGTTTCTACTCTAGGGGTGCATCAGGGGGCTCCAAATGGGACATGGTGTCAAAAAAAACAGTCCAGCAAAATCCAGCCTTCCAAAAACCGTATGGCATTCCTTTCCTTCTGCGCCCTGCCGTGTGCCCGTACAGCAGTTTACGACCACATATGGGGTGTTTCTGTAAACTACAGAATTAGGGCCATGAATAATGAGTTTTGTTTGGCTGTTAACCCTTTCTTTGTAACTGGAAAAAAAATATTAAAATGGGAAATCTGCCAAAAAAGTGAAATTTGGAAATTGTATCTCTATTTTCCATTAAATCTTGTGCAACACCTAAAGGGTTAAAAATGTATGTAAAATCAGTTTTGAATACCTTGAGGGGTGTAGTTTCTTAGATGGGGTCACTTTTATGGAGTTTCTACTCTAGGGGTGCATCAGGGGGGCTTCAAATGGGACATGGTGTCAAAAAAACCAGTCCAGCAAAATCTGGCTTCCAAAAACCAAACGGCGCACCTTTCACTCTACGCCCCGCTGTGTGGCCGTACAGTAGTTTACAGCCACATATGGGGTGTTTCTGTAAACGGCAGAGTCAGGGCAATAAAGATACAGTCTTGTTTGGCTGTTAACCCTTGCTTTGTTAGTGGAAAAAATGGGTTAAAATGGAAAATAAGGCAAAAAAATGAAATTTTCAAATTTCATCCCCATTTGCCAATAACTCTTGTGCAACACCTAAAGGGTTAACGACGTATGTAAAATCCGTTTTGAATACCTTGAGGGGTGTAGTTTCTTAGATGGGGTCACTTTTAGGGAGTTTCTACTCTAGGGGTGCATCAGGGGGCTTCAAATGGGACATGGTGTAAATAAACCAGTCCATAAAAATCAGCCTTCCAAAAACCAAACGGCGCACCTTTCACTCTACGCCCCGCTGTGTGGCCGTACAGTAGTTTACGGCCACATATTGGGTGTTTCTGTAAACGGAAGAGTCAGGGCAATAAAGATACAGTCTTGTTTGGCTGTTAACCCTTGCTTTGTTAGTGGAAAAAATGGGTTAAAATGGAAAATTAGACAAAAAAATGAAATTCTCAAATTTCATCCCCATTTGCCAATAACTCTTGTGCAACACCTAAAGGGTTAACGACGTATGTAAAATCAGTTTTGAATACCTTGAGGGGTGTAGTTTCTTAGATGGGGTCATTTTTGGGAGGTTTCTATTATCTAAGCCTCACAATATGACTTCAAACCTGAACTGGTCCATAAAAAGTGGGATTTTGAAGATTTCTGAAAATTTTCAAAATTTGCTTCTAAACTTCTAAGCCTTGTAACATCCCCAAAAAATAAAATATCATTTCCAAAATGCTACAAACATGAAGTAGACATATGGGGAATGTAAAATCATCACAATTTTTGGGGGTATTACTATGTACTACAGAAGTAGAGAAACTGAAACTTTGAAATTTGCAAATTTTTGAAATTTTTTGGGAAATTAGGTATTATTTTGTGCAAAAAAAATTATTTTTTTTACTTCATTTTACCAGTGTCATGAAGTACAATATGTGACGAAAAAACAATCTCAGAACGGCCTGGATAAGTCAAAGCGTTTTAAAGTTATCAGCACTTAAAGTGACACTGGTCAGATTTGCAAAGAATGGCCCGGTCCTAAGGTGTAAAAAGGCTGTGTCCCTAAGGGGTTAAACTTCTCTAGAAATGTCCAATCTTTGTCCACAATAGGAGATGTTCTATTTTTTTGCAGGGCCATGGAATGGATGTGCGGATGCGTTCCGCACACAGTGTGCTGTCCGCATCTTTTGAGGCACAGAACACGAGGCACAATATAAAGGAGGAACAGATCCTGGTACTACCTAAAATGGGCACAAAATCTGGTACCATATTATGGGGACACAGAGCAAAAGGTGCTACAGGGGTCACAGACCCTGGTACTATATATAAAGGGGGCACAGAACCAGACACTATGCACAGTGTGGCACTATATATTGTAGGGATCTGCCCCAATGGTAGCCTTCAGATAAGAACACAGCAGCCGCCTTTTAGCGGTGATAGCAAAGCAACGGTTGTCTTTTATTGTTGACAAAATAAGGCAGTAAACAGCAGTGACCAGCTTGCTCCAGCCAGCGTTAAAGAAACAATAAAGTCCCGTATCGATAGAATCACATAGGTATGGTTTTGCACAGTACCGTAACAGTCTTTATGGCATGGCAACTCCATCTCAGACTCTGATCCAACACAGCACTCCACAGAGCTCCACTGTCAGAGAGTTAATCACCCCCACCTGACACTGCCGGCTGTTTTTCATAGGCCAGTCAAGACTAATCCTGGAACGTGAGGAGTAGTCACCCACCCAGCACCATAATTACTCCTAGTAAGAGCCATCCCGGATCAGCTATACTAAATAAACGAAATGTCAACCACCTACTGCCGCTGACACACCTGAACTACTGGCTCTTACTTCACCGAGGCCAGGAACCTCGGTGACACGTACCTACCAACGATGGTCCCTTGTGCCTTCCTACAACATATATATATATATATATATATATACACGCATACATGAGGCTTAGTGTGCCACCTATATAAGGGGGTACAGAGCATTAGGCATCGCATGTCAAAGTCCCCTTGTAATAAATGGCAAAAATAAGAATTACATTATTTTTTTTATTACCAAAATAAGAAAGAAAAATTTCCATAAAAAATAGAAAAGAATAAAAAATAAACTAAAAAAAACTCCTCCACATATTTGGTATCGCCTCATCTGTAACAACCTGAAATATTATCACAATTTTTATCCCATCCAGTGAACACTGTAAAAAAAACTAAAAAACAATGGCAGAATTGCTATTTTTTGTTTATACACCACACACAAAAAATAAGTAAATGATAGGCACTCCTCTCTGGATTGTATGTAAACCAACAGATATTAAGATACAATGATGTTAATACACAATAAAATAACAGTAATAAAGTGCATATAGAATCAATAAACCATGATTAATTACTGTGTAAATCAATACAGTATAATAAAAATGATAATACATGTATGTAAATCAATATTGCATAATAAAATTATATAAAATATATCACACCTATTTCATAATCCTGATAGGGATACCCTGAAGAAGCGACAGCGAAACGCTCGTCGGGGTCAGGATTTTCTGGTCTGTATTCATTGAGCAGCTATTTTTCCCACGTTTATCCCCATTTTCATGCACTTTGCACTTTATTATTACCTATTGGCTTGATACCTACTTGGCACTTGTCAGGGGCAGATGGGATTTACTGCATTTATTATAATGTTACACTACCAGCAGTCCAGTGTCAGTCCTGTGTCTTCATTGCCATATACAGTACAGACCAAAAGTTTGGACACACCTTCTCATTCAAAGAGTTTTCTTTATTTTCATGACTATGAAAATTGTAGATTCACACTGAAGGCATCAAAACTATGAATTAACACATGTGGAATTATATACATAACAAAAAAGTGTGAAACAACTGAAAATATGTCATATTCTAGGTTCTTCAAAGTAGCCACCTTTTGCTTTGATTACTGCTTTGCACACTCTTGGCATTCTCTTGATGAGCTTCAAGAGGTAGTCACCTGAAATGGTTTTCACTTCACAGGTGTTCCCTGTCAGGTTTAATAAGTGGGATTTCTTGCCTTATAAATGGGGTTGGGACCATCAGTTGCGTTGTGGAGAAGTCAGGTGGATACACAGCTGATAGTTCTACTGAATAGACTGTTAGAATTTGTATTGTGGCAAGACAAAAGCAGCTAAGTAAAGAAAAACGAGTGGCCATCATTACTTTAATAAATGAAGGTCAGTCAGTCCAAAAAATTGGGAAAACTTTGAAAGTGTCCCCAAGTGCAGTCACAAAAACCATCAAGCGCTACAAAGAAACTGGCTCACATGCGGACCGCCTCAGGAAAGGAAGACCAAGAGTCACCTCTGCTGCGGAGGATAAGTTCATCCGACTCACCAGCCTCAGAAATCGCAGGTTAACAGCAGCTCAGATTAGAGACCAGGTCAATGCCACACAGAGTTCTAGCAGCAGACACATCTCTAGAACAACTGTTAAGAGGAGACTGTGTGAATCAGGCCTTCATGGTAGAATATCTGCTAGAAAACCACTGCTAAGGACAGGCAACAAGCAGAAGAGACTTGTTTGGGCTAAAGAACACAAGCAATGGACATTAGACCAGTGGAAATCTGTGCTTTGGTCTGATGAGATCTCTGGTCCCAACCACCGTGTCTTTGTGCGACGCAGAAAAGGTGAACGGATGGACTCTACATGCCTAGTTCCCACGGTGAAGCATGGAGGAGGAGGTGTGATGGTGTGGGGGTGCTTTGCTGGTGACACTGTTGGGGATTTATTCAAAATTGAAGGCATACTGAACCAGCATGGCTACCACAGCATCTTGCAGCGGCATGCTATTCCATCCGGTTTGCGTTTAGTTCGACCATCATTTATTTTTCAACAGGACAATGACCCCAAACACACCTCCAGGCTGTGTAAGGGCTATTTTTCCATGAAGGAGAGTAATGGGGTGCTGCGCCAGATGACCTGGCCGCCACAGTCACCGGACCTGAACCCAATCGAGATGGTTTGGGGTGAGCTGGACCGCAGAGTGAAGGCAAAAGAGCCAACAAGTGCTAAGCATCTCTGGGAACTCCTTCAAGACTGTTGGAAGACCATTTCAGGTGACTACCTCTTGAAGCTCATCAAGAGAATGTCAAGAGTGTGCAAAGCAGTAATCAAAGCAAAAGGTGGCTACTTTGAAGAACCTAGAATATGACATATTTTCTGTTGTTTCACACTTTTTGTTATGTATATAATTCCACATGTGTTAATTCATAGTTTTGATGCCTTCAGTGTGAATCTACAATTTTCATAGTAATGAAAATAAAGAAAACTCTTTAAATGAGAAGGTGTGTCCAAACTTTTGGTCTGTACTGTATATGTTTTTTATTATGTTTTGTATGTAACAATAAAGATTTGGTATGTTTTACATTTGAACACAGCTGTGTTGTACATTTATTGGTGTTTATTAATGAAAACTATAAGTTGTCACAAGAAGAAAGCCCACGCACAGCTCTATCCAAAGAAAAATAAAATCGTTATGGGTCTCAAGATGCGGCGATGCAAAAACTTTCTTTTTGTTTTTATTGCACAAAAGTAGTAATAAAAAAATAAAAAAAATAGCATATGTTTGGTATCACTGTTAACATAGTAACCCAGAGAATAACGTTTTCATGTTATTTATAAGTGAATGATGTAAAATTTTAAATGTAAAAAGTCTATGTGGTAAGTGCTGTTTGTTCCAGAAAGATTGTGTACCCCAAAATGTTGTTCTTAAACTATACAGCTACATCAACTGAAATGTGAATGAAAAAAAAAATTGGGGCCCAAAACAGGCAAGTCACTAAGGGGTTGAACAGTTGTTTTTAATTACAAAAAGAGAAAAAATTAAAAGGGTCCCTAGGTGACACCATGATTAGAATACCACATTTTCCAACTTACTTCCGTGAATAAATAATTTAAGGGGTTATCTGAGACTAAAAAATTTCCCCCATATGCCCAGGCCCCTCACACTCAATATACTTACCTGGCTCCCCGCTCCCTGCTCCGGTCCCCGCACTGCCGCTGATGCTTCTCTCCATCCGTTGTCAGGGAGTACAGCTAATGGCAGGCGGGGACGAGCCTCCCTAGCGCTGAGCCTGAAGCTTGTCTGCTGCTGCTCCACCATCTTGCCGGGCACGTGCAGGAATTCCTTGGCAGTGTAGCAGTACATGCCACCAACCCAGTCTATCCGCAGCACATACCCGGCATTCCTTTGCTGCCTGTCCAGGAGATCATTGTGACAGACCCCAAATTTCCTCCCCAGTGCTCTGTGGGACCTGCCTTCATCACCTCTTCTGCAGGGCTGCTGCTCCACCGCCACATCCTTGGCTTCATAGCTGCCATTACAGACTCTAACCCTTGTACTGTCCAGTTGGGTGGGTGAGTTTATTGGGCTACGCCCGACTCCTCTGTTTTTCTTATTCAGACTATTGGATACACCCTGTGGGACATTTTGTAGAGGTAAGACCTTTCAAACCTACATTACAGTAGTGGCCACATTTGTCCAGGCCTCAACTTATTTGCTGCCCCTGCCTCATAATCCCCACAGAGGCATCGGGTGATAGCTGTCAACCCAGGTCAAATTCAAGGCAGATTGGATTTTGCTGTGGCAGCCTAATTGTTTAATTACTGGCCTCCACCTTCTGGCCCCCTGGTACACCTTCTTCCTCACCCACCCACTTCTGAGACGAACAGTCCCACTGCAACCACTTTTCATAATGTAACTGACTTTCAGAATAAGGAGACACTCCAACTGCTCGTATCATGCAATGTTACCTATTGCGCCCTTTGCTATTGAAAAATACCTTAACTCTTTGCTTGGTTTTATAGTCAAAGGAACCACCAGGACCTCAGCTACTTTCGCACTGCCTGGCTCCCCATCCCACGGGAAAATGAACAAACAATCAAAAACTGGTCTTTGACCAACATCAGCAAGCCCACCGTCTCCAGCTACAGATTCTCAGTCTCCTGTTTCTGAAACTTCACCACCCTCATCTTCTTCACCTTCTGGGCATCTCGCCTTGATCATACCACTTTGGAGCCTCAGACCACTCTCAGGCGGCTACTGTAGCACAGGAGTCCTCCTGATTCCTACTACCTTTATTTGTCAAGCGGCTTGAAGCCTTACATACTTCTATCAACAACCCCTTATCCTCAATCACATCCAACACTTGGATTACTGAGGTGGAGCAGAGAATCAGTGAATGTGAAGACACATTGATCACACTCCAGAATATGACCTCTCAGCAAGAAACACAGACCAAAGTTCTCCTAGACCACATCGATAATCTGAAAAAGTGGATGAGGGGAGTACTTTTTTTCCCCCCTAAAACAAAACATTGCATCTAGGGGAGGGGACCCTGTGGCCAATGTCACCAATGATTTTAATACTGGGGGGGGTTGAGGGAGGGGGGCGCACAGTACCACCAATGATTTTAATACTGGGGAGGAGGGCGCACTGTACCAATGATTTAATACTGGGGAGGAGGATAATTAACGTTAAATACAGGAGGCTGGGTGCGGGCAACAGAATCACATAGCCGTCACCCCTGCGGTAAACTGCCGCTGATCACAGCTTCCCTTCATAGAGGCTGGGCGACGGCTATGTGATTCTGCACCCAGCCTCCTGTATTTGTATTAAACTGTTAACTTTCATTGGTGGCGCAGTGCGTTCGCCCCTCTCTCTACTCATTGGTGGCAGCAGCGGCACAGGGGGAGGGAGAGAGTGATTCCTTCTTCCCTGTGCTGCTGAGGATAACACGGAGCACACTGATAGCAGCGCGCTAAATGCTCTTTGATACTAGACTGCGTAGTAGCGCATCCTAGTATCGAAAAATTTCAAATCCCGGTATCGATGTCGATAACGGACAAAAGTATTGAATGGGTATCGAAAATTCGATACCTAAAACAACCCTAACAGGGACACACTCCCAACTGGTTAACACCCCTCTATACCCTGACTGCAGACTGCTAGCATTTCATTCATAACTTCTAGTAGAAATAATAGAGGAAAGGCAACGCATAGAGCCATAAGAATAGATGCTCCAGAATTGTAATTACATGAGGAATGCATGAAGCTATTAAAACAGGCATGTAGGAGTGGTGAAAGATCCTCTTTAAAATGTGAAGCATTTACGGAAATATGCAAGCACCTCGTAGACATTATCAAGTTCCAACTGCAATACCCTGCAATGCTTGAGTGATGGTGGGAGACTGTACTCATCTCTTTGAAGATCTAGTGATAGCAAAACATAATTTCTTCGCCTACTCCTTTATGTCCCTAAATAGTGGACAGATTGTTCCTTCTTAAAGGGTTTCTACCACTTCGTTGCACATATTTAGCTGTCAGACACTAGCGATCCGCTAGTGTCTGCTCTGCCCAACCATCCTAATATAATTGCTTTTGGGGCAGCCGTTTTGCTAAAAAAAGAACTTTTATTAATAAGCTAATGAGCCTCTAGGTGCTATGGGGGCGTCATTAGCACCTAGAGGCTCCGTCTACCTTCAGAAACTGCCGCCGCCCAGCGCGTCCCTCCAGCCCGCCCATCTCCTCCTGAATGCGATCCTCCTTGTGAGCGCCTGACAGCTTCCCTGCTCAGACATCTCCACTGCGCCTGTTCCTCGGGGCACTATGGCGTCATCGCGCAGGCGCAGTGGAGATGTCTGAGCAAAGAAGCGGGCAGACATTCACTGCGCATGCGCAGAATACATACGCTCACAAGGAGGATCGCATTCAGGAGGAGATGGGCGGGCTGGAGGGACGCGCTGGGCGGCGGCAGTTTCTGAAGGTAGACGGAGCCTCTAGGTGCTAATGACGCCCCCATAGCACCTAGAGGCTCATTAGCATATTAATAAAAGTTCTTTTTTTAGCAAAACGGCTGCCCCAAAAGCAATTATATTAGGATGGTTGGGCAGAGCAGACACTAGCGGATCGCTAGTGTCTGACAGCTAAATATGTGCAGCGAAGTGATAGAAACCCTTTAACATGCTGTTAGTGGAGCCCATAGGGCTCGTTTATTATTTTCAATTGTTTCTTTACATACCTTGATCCTTTTGTTTGTTTCCCTAGGGCAGTGATGGTGAACCTTTTAGAGACTGAGTGCCCAAACTGCTACCCAAAACCCACTTATTTATCGCAAAGTCCATGTACTTTATCATTTAGCTATAACAGTCTGCCTACATTCAGTGCGCTGCCTGTGCCGTTCATAGTGCGCCCTGCGCTGATGAATGACAGGAATAGTCTAAGGCATATTGATACACCATAGACTTTTTCCATGGTGCGGGTACTCACATAGAGGCCTCTGAGTGCCGCTTCTGGCACCCGTGCCATAGGTTTGCCACCACTGCCCTAGGGGATCTCGCAGACCCTCCTTTTTCTCTCTCTGGCCTGGGGGCAAGCTGACTGGGACGAACACCCTGAGCCTATTATCTCTGATTATATCGACTTTTCGATTGCCCAGACAGGTATAGGATGATTACACCACACCAGCCCTCTACACCCACAACCACCATAAATCTCTGAAGGTTTTTTTATCCTGGGATATTTTAGAACTCAATTGCCCCATAAAATATAAAAGAGTCCTTTCACACCTCTATAAATTCAAACCACACCTAGTCCTCTTACAGGAGACCCACTGGAAGAAAGGTGACCCCTGTGTCTCTCGGGCACCATGAATAGCAGAATGCCTTTCTGCATCATAACACACTAATTCCAGGGAGGTGGCCATCTTACTTAACAAATCTATGGATTACCACATCCATGATTCTTATAGTGACCCTGATGCCCGATTCCTCTATTTGAACATCACAGTCAACAGTCGCCACTACTCCATAATTAATGTTTACGCTCCCAACACACCCAATGTGTATTTCTTTTCTAAAATGTACCAGTTCCTATTGACCAAAACATTACACACTGTAGTTGGGGGGGGGGGGGGGGAAGGGGGCTGATTATAACATGACAATGGATCCATCTCTAGACAGTTCGACTCCCTCTTTCCATGACGTGGCCTCTTCACGGATTCAGGGACGTCTTTAACAAGAGGCAAAAGGGGCAGCTGCCCCAGGCCCAGTTGCTCCTGGGGGGCCCGAGGCAGCTGCCTCTTGAGCCCTGCTAGCCACTGCCCCGGGTGTCAGGCTGTCAGCTACACAGGGGCTGCTGCCATGCCATGCCTGCCGACACTCCAGGCAGCGTACTGTGAGAGCTGTGATTCTCTAGGACCTTAGATGACATCATCACCGTGTGACCAGTAACCTAGCAATATTACTGGTCACATGGCTATGAGGTCATCAAGGTCCTACCAGGAGTGTTGCTGTAGAAGTTTGCCTTAACTGTGGAGCTTTTTTTGTGAAGATTAAATCAGAAAAAGGTTACAGGGGCTGTTATGCTAATATACTGTAAACTACTGTATAGTGGGGTGCTGTATAGTGTGGGGGCCTGTATATTGTGGGGGGCTGTATATTGTGAAGTGCTATACTGCTGTACTGTATAGTGTGGGGTCTGTATACTGTGGGTGCTGTATATTGTGGAGTGGTATACTGCTGTACTGTATACTGTGGGGGGCTGTATACTGTATGTGCTGTATATTGTGGAGTGCTATACTGCTGTACTGTATAGTGTGGGGGCTGTATAGTATGGGGGGCTGTATCGTGTATAGTTTGGGGTGCTGTATACGGTGAGGTGCTATACTGCTCTACTGTATACTGTGAGGTGTTGTATACTGTGGGGTGCTGTATACTGTGGGCTGCTATACTGCTCTACTATATACTGTGTGGTACTGTATAGTGTGGGGTGCTATACTGCATACTGTGTGGTGCTGTATACTATAGGGTGCTGTACTGAATACTGTGGGTTGCTGTATACTATAGGGTGCTATACTGCATACTGTGGGGTGCTGGGGAGCACTGTAACACTAGGGTGAGCCGAGCCCTGGTCTCCTTCCTGCAGAGCGGTGCCCACTTCCAGCCTGAGCCCAGCTGCCCAGAGCACTGATCCTGAGCCACTGGAGTCTTCAGAACTGGAATAATTTACAGTCATTCACTGTACCAGATGTGTGGATTTTTGTGTGTGTGTTGTGGTGGAGGGCGTGATTGCCTGCTAGGGTGTGGGAAGGCGGGATCCAGGGGGCTCAAGTAAATTTTTGCCCAGGGTCCAATCAATATTAAAGACGGCCCTGCACGGATTGCCTGGATAACTACAGATAAACAACTGTGTGACCCCTGGCGTTTGTTGAATCCACCACGCGTGATTACACTTTTTATTCTAATGTTCACGATTCCTACTCCAGGATTGATAATTTCCTGATCTTCTCCACCCTGATATTGCGGCTGTCACTATACACATTACTGTTTCTACTACTTCTGTCAATTTTTTATAACAACCTGGACAAAATTATGTGAATGATAACCTTCCTCATATAGAAGATGCCAGTATTTTCTGGAGCACTTCAAAAGGCAGGTCATGAGAGGCCATATTTTATCATATGTAGCACATAAAAAACCAGATACAATGATCCAAATACAACTCTCTCTACACCACCTTAACAGATGCACCTGCCTGTCATATCTTCGCCCCTACGTCAGCCACTAAAAAAACAATACCTGGAGGCTTGGCAATGGCTAGATACCTTCCTTTTCGGCCAGGCACAATGGCCCTGTGATTTAGTTAAAAATCAATATCCCTGATAGGGCAACAAACATGGCAAACTACTAGCCTCCCTGACCAAACCCCCAAAAGCCACTCACAGAATCCTAAAACTCAAACTACCCACAAGCGGAGACTATACTACCAACCCAACTTTAATCCAGCAAGAATTTACTCACTATTATAAGACATTCTACGATGCCCCTGTTCTTAATGCCCAGAGGATGTGGGACTTCCTTGACTGTTGTGGGGGGTTAGCTCTTATCCGGGGATCATTCACACAATGATCTTCATCCACCGCAGGATTAGGGGCCAAACATTGCATTTATTTTGAAATTCTTCCCATATAGGACAGCCCAGTTTTACACCACTGGGTAAGGTGAGGTTCCCACGTACACCAAAACAAAATATATACCTGCCGCCCTGACTAAACAGAGGTATTCCCTGACTCACCTCTAAGTACATGCGGCTTTTCCTACCTTGTAGTCCTCCAGCCCCTAGGCTGTGCAAATAAAATAAAAAGTCCCTTGGGGAAGCTGGGCTCTCTAGTCTGCCCGACTAGGACCCTGCGACCCATTCCCAGGCGTCGCTCTGTGCTCCCCAAGTCCTCCAGCCCCCAGGCTGTGAAACAACACAGTTCCAGGATCTCACTCTTCTTTGACTGACAGGCTGGGCTGTGTTGTTATCCCCAGACCGATTGTACACCTGGTGGAATAGGGGTGTGGACCACACTATCCACCACTTCCTTGCCAGTCACCTCTGTGAGATCTGTCACTATCTCACACTGTCTACACATTACCAAAACATTCCCTGGAACAGCAGACCCAACTATCTCAACCTATTTCTAGTGAATGAAGTCATTTCCTATCTATTGAATCAAAAGAGAACACTACAAATTATTAAAACCACATATCTTACCCACCTTATGATGCTTATACAGTCTCATTTATGTACAAGATATCTCCATTCCACTGTTTCACAAATCCCACACCATACTTATTCGGAAACCTGGCAAAGATTTAACTGTGGTGCCAATTTTTTTGCTCAACCAAGAATACAAAATTCTCACAAAGATTTCGGCAATCGTTTGCAGGCCCTTCGCCCCTCTATACTTATAACATCCCAAATTGAATTCTTACAAAACAGTTATTCCTACAAGGCCATCAGACAAGCAATCGATGCTTTAGGGTTTGCTCAAATTATAACAAGTTTCTTTTCACTGCTCCCTAGTCTAGACACTGAAAAAGCATTTGACACGGTACCGTGGACATTCTTAAATACACCCCTTACACACTGTGGATTTGGCTCACTTTTGTTAATTTCCTCCACCATATCCAATCGCAGACACAGACTTTGATTACCATCAATGGTTTGAATTCTCCAGCTTACATCGTGGAGCCAGACAGGGTTGGCCCTTGTCCCCTCTTTTATTTAACCTTTGTGTCTTATACATTCGGATTCTCACATCCTGTATTTTCTCTCTAATCCTCGCCAGATATTATGCCTGACACTAGATCTACTAGCTAAGTACAAACCCTCACTGAGATATAAGATTGAGCTGGATAAATCTGAAGCACTGCTGCTAAGAGGTCCTATACCTCTGTCCTGGGCCGGGATATTCCCATTAAATGGTCTCATACCTTCATAAAGGTGTTACAAATCCCAAAAACCCAAACAAACTATACTCTGTCAGGTAGGGGTGGGAAGAGTGCAGCCTTGATTTCCACCTGCACCTCTGTCCCTACCTACTTGCACGGCCTGTCCTAACTGACGGCGTACAACTTAGCGGCGGTCCCTAGCTTAGATACGAGCAGGGTCCTAAAGAGTACTAGAGTAACACGTAACAGATTCAGGCAAGCAAAGGTCAAAGCCAGGAGACGCAGGTACACAAGGGAAAACACAATAGCAAGGTCAACAAAAACCGAAGTCAGAAGCCAAGAGGTCACGTCAATTACAAAGAGGTAACAAGGTCGAGGTCAGAAACAAAGCCAAGGTCCAAACACAATAGCAAGGTAACAATAGGAATGCTGGTGAAGGTAGAAAGACTAATCACAGGCATCCTGTGGCCAGCAGGCTGCCTGTTTAAATAGCCCAGACTGGTGAATCACATAACGTGGCCAGCATCACGTGACTCCCATAACACAGCCCAACATAGCTGAGCGCTGATCATCATTATTGGCGGTGAGCTCTCCTGCTGCTTGTTGTCTAGGGGACGAAGGACGCCGGCCACGCAGAGGAGGCATGCGTGGCCGGATCCTCCCGCCCCCTGGAGACGAGGATGCCGCCCGCGTCCTCACTCCATTATGTGCGCGGAATGCCAGCGGCGTTGCAAAGGGAGAGCGCGCTGCCGGCTCCCTATGACATACTCCCTCAATATTAATACTTATGTTTCTCATTTGAAGGAATTGCTTTACTCGTGGCAATCATTCCCTCTATCCTTCTCAGGTAGGACCAACCTATTGAAACTTGTTGCATTCCCTAAAATGTTGTATGTTTTCCAATCGCTTCCTTCTTACCTTAAACCCTGGGATGAATTACTACTTCAGACCATGTTTAGGACATTTATATGGAAGCGATCTTGCCCCAAAATTGCCTTGAAGGTCCTCCAACAAACTAGGTACAATGGATATTTGCCTTTACAACCTAGCAACCTATGTCAGGACCCTCATTGATTGGGTACATAATAGCTCTACTTTAACCGACACTCTTTTGAATGCCCAGTTTACTAAACTGCACTCTCTTCTATCTCTTCCACCCCCCCCCCCCCCCCTGGAAGGACTCCCAGAGGAGATTCGAATCAATCCCCTCTTGTCCAGCGCAATCAAAACTTGGCACACTATTAGACGTCAAGCTTAGCTGCCGTCCCACACATGTACATTGTTGGCGTTTTTCGGTAACCCTCAATTTCAAGATGGAAGACCAGCAAACATTTTTGGAGGCTGGGCTTATGGGAGGGTGGTGGGTGGATTTGATTTGGTAAAGGCTGACGGTCTTACCCTGCTCACTTTTGGAGAATTCTTGGAAAAGTTTAACCTCCCCTCCCAGGTTATATTACCCTTCCTACAAGATTCTAGTTATGGTGTGTAAATTATTTGTGACACCAGGATAAACACAACTCAGAACTTAAGGCAAGGGCTACATGGTGACACTGGTCAGGCGACACCTGTCGCGGCCAGGATCGCTGAGCAGTGGTGATCCCATAGAAAGGTAAAACAATTTTCTCCAATTCTCACATGGATATATCCTCTTGGACGCAAAACTTCCACTCCACTATAAGGCATATATAAGCATCTTATTGGGACATGGCAGATAAAGCGGACATCTCACCATTTAGAATTTCCTTATCGGAAGAATCCCTAATTCTTTCCTTATCGGAAGAATCCTTAATTCTTAATGCCCCGGATGAGCACAACTGGAAACGGATCTATATGATTTTTTTTATTTTTTTTTTAAACATCTCTTTATTGAAGTGGAAGGAACCATACAATACGCACTCCAGTTTCTTATCACACATGATACAAGACAATATCTGCGGATTGTACAGACAAGTAACATTGCATAGTGCCCCACTCATTTTTCACTTTTTTCCCCCAATAAAGTCATCTCACCCTCCCCCCCCCCCTCATAAAGTAGGCCGGGCAGGCACGTGACGTCAGTCAGTCACGCTGCCGGTCGTCTGCCCGGCCGGCCTGCATTATGATATAACAGTAGCCCTGTGAGTAAGATATATTGAATGTTACACTACAGAGGGGGCAGCATGAATCATTATTAATTGAATTACACATTTTATAACTGTACTGGAGCGGTGGGGCCGGAGCACAGTGAACGCACCGGCCCCCAGCTCCTCCTCCCAGTCCCTCCCCGCTGATACATCGCAGCCTGCGATGCTGGAGCATGGCAGGCTGCGATGTCAAAAGGTGGCGGAACGCCGTTCCAGGGGCGTTCCGCCAGAAAAAAAGCCCTGTGTGACAAACTCCCCTCTTTTGAGGTTGCCACGAGTGCTTGGAGAGGACTACTTGCCAGCCTCTTACCATGTGATTATGGTCCCATGTTGTATGCACCGGTTTTATGCAATAGCGGCATAGTTATATAAGTTCATGTATTTTTCTGTATTTGGAATTTTATTGTATGTTATGTGAGGGTACCCAGATAGCTAATTTTAGTGTATTCGTGTAGTCTGAGTGCCATTCACCTAATAATATGCACTCAGACTTGAGCTATCTGGGGATATGTTAAATGTCTGTGTTTACTGTAAGGGTTGTGACATTGTATGTTTAAATGGTGATTTCTGTCCTGTTGTCCCCACATGTGTATTGGCGATTTCCCTTTGTCCTGAGAGATAATTGAATTGCTCCTCGGGTGTCTCCAGGGCAGAGAGGAGGAAACCAGGATGCATTGTGGGGATGTATTGTGTCTGTGTATCCTGAATTGCTGCATATCTGTCCTGTGTCACAGTCTTCCTTCTGGTCCCCTAGGGGCGTGTCCACCATAAATACGGGCTGGTAGCCCTCAATAAAGAGTTCCTGTTTTACCCTTTACCATGTTGAGGCTGGTGTTTGGGTAACTGATCGACACTGGGGGATTGCTTTACGCTGGAGATTTGCTATACTCCCCTGGCATAACTACTAGCTCTTGTAAGAGCTGTTCCTGTTCTCTGGATGTAGGAGAGGTTCACCCACTGGAGCCTGGAGCCTTGTCGTAGGTCCAGGGTGGGTAGGAGATGGGGAGACCTCAACCACGCTTCGGCGGTTCGTGGGGTCGGCAGCGCTTACGGTGTCAAGTGGAGTGCTTGGAGCCCTCGGGAAGCACTAGGAGCATCTATCGACGGAGGTACCCAGTCGGGTGCCAGGAGTTCCGTTACACCCTGCATACAGAGATAGCTGTCACTGACAACATCTCCCTCCTGTACTGATAGTTGTTAGAAAAAGTAAACATATAAATTACAGGTTTTACTCTTTCTACAAAACTACAGGTGAAACTCGAAAAATTTGAATATTGTGCAAAGTTCATTTATTTCAGTGATGCAACTTGAAAGGTGAAACTAACATATGAGAGAGACTCTTTACAAGCAAAGCGAGATATTTTAAGCCTTTATATGTTATAACTTGGATGATTATGGCTTACAGCTTATGAAAACCCCAAAGTCACAATTTTGAGGTTCCCTTTGCTCAGGTGTTATGGATTAATTAGCTGACTAGAGTGTGACACTTTGAGTCTAGAATATTGAACCTTTTCACAAAACTCAAATTTTAAGCTGCATTAATGCAATTTCTTTTTAATTTGCATTACTGAAATAAATGGACTTTTGCACAATATTCTAATTATTCGAGTTTCACCTGTATATATCAATCTGCTCAGCTCCTCCTGCTCTATAAGATGGTTCTTTCAGATAGCATTGTATTTTGTGGTGACAGGTCTTCTTAAAATAAAGTCATGTAACTATAGTCTTAATGAACATCCTAACTTTCATGTACCTCTGTTCATTTTTCATGAATATTTCTTTCTTTCTTTGTCTACTATTGCCTGGAAACATAATATAAACATATTTTTTTTAAACGCCAGTGGTTTTTTTTTTTTTTTTTTTAATCTAACCTTACTCTTGTTTTTCCAACTCAGCATTTTTCAAAACATCATATTCATACTAGTGTAATCTATGCACAACTCTCAGAGACAACATACACTTCATTGTTGCATTTCTTCCAAACAGTATTTTGGCATCAAGACTTCCTGGCATCGACTCCAGACACTTCACTGGATACTCTCGACAACAACTGTCACCAATGGCATAAGAAGACAGAAGGGCAAGTCATTGAGATGCAGAGCCAATTGCTAGAAAGTCTGCATCGGCAGCCTAGATTATGCATGCTGACAAATTAACAATACTGTCTACTATACTTGCTTTTGCAAGTCTTTTGTTGTTCCTACAAGAAAGGGAAACGTCCAAAATGATTGCTGCCTTCACTGACTTATTCACAGTTCACAAGTCTGCACAACATTTTGATTCATCTTAAGAATCCCAAGCAGATGGTTCAAGCATCTTGCATGAAAAGTTTTTGTTTGTTTTTTTAGTTACACGTTTACCTACTAGAATGTTTCTTTTTTTTTTTTTTTTATACAAACCACAACAACTCCTGGTTGAGTTAAATTGGTAAGCATAGTAAAAACAAACTATTTGCCAAGAATTCAGCATCCTCGTGGGTTTTCAGTAGTTGTTAAAGAACCACCACACACTGCTTTCTTATAAAAAGCAGGCAGTCTGTATTGTTCCGATTCTGGGAATTAAAAATTGCAATGTTGAAAGCTCTTATGAGCAGGGCCGATCCTAGGGTCACAGGCGCCTGGGTGCAGAAATATTTCTGGCGCCCCCACATGGGCGTGGTTATCTTACTAACTCCTCCCCTTTACAATGTTTCTATGGCAACAACTTCAGCCCCCAACTTCAGCCCCACCAATTTGCTTTGACAATAACTTAGTCAACGGCTTTGACAAGTCAAAATAAATGTTTTATTTATTGACAAATCTGTGTCAAGTGCATGTAAATCAAATAGTGCAAATAGTACAAATAGTGTACTTGGACTATAAATATGAACTGAACAATATAACATTTTTGAACAGAAAATGAGGTAGCAGAAAATCTATAATAACAGATGCAAAATATGCAAGATAGATTGATTCTGTACTTTTTACATTTTCAATAAATACAATAACTAAAGTGCAAATAACAGATTCATGCATACAATCAAGTGCAAATATCAATTAAATAAAGTTAAATAAACTTAAAGTGGCTTGCTTCCCGGCCTCCTTCTTAGCAACCAGCTATATACAGTGTGTTTAAAGAGGAAAAAAAAACACAAAATGCATAAAAACTGCATGCAAAAAGGAGGGTTTAAAAACACAAAAAGCACTGCAAAACATGCCTGAAAAACGCATCAAGGCAGCACAGCAGCCTAGATGTAAATCTAGTCTTAGAGTGCTCTGATTAACCCCAAATAAAGTTCAGCACTTCTAGTAGGTCTTTCCTAACATTTTCTTAGTCGCATCCTAGAACAAAATCCATGGTCCGCAGAGAGCTTTCAAAGCATCAGATGGATCTCATTGTTAGAAGGTATCAGTCAGGAGAAGGGTACAAAAGAATTTCCAAGGCATTAGATACACCATGGAACACAGTGAAGACAGTCATCATCAAGTGGAGAAAATATGTCACAATAGTGACATCGCCAAGTACTGGACATCCCTCCAAAATTTATGAAAAGATGAGAAGAAACTGGTCAGGGAGGCTGCCAAGAGGCCTACAGCAACATTAAAGGAGCTGCAGGAATATATGGCAAGTGCTGGCTGTAAGGTGGTACATGTGACAACAATCTCCAGTATTCTTCAAATGCCTGGGCTATGGGGTAGAGTGGCACGCCTTTTCTTAAGAAAAACATCCAAGCCCAACTAAATATTGAAAACACACATCTGCAGTCTCCCAAAAAATGTTGGTACATTATCTTCTAGTTGTGAGACACTAGGAAAGGATGCATGCAGTGTGTACACATTGATTATTTAATCAAACAAAACGAACTCTTCGAGCCTTGGCAACAGCAAAATTTCTAATCACATCATCTATATCCAAGTCTTCGCAGAAGGATTTTTCAATGGATATAATGGATAAGTTGGTAAGTTTTGCCGGAGATAATTTTTTATCAGCTTTAGTTTGGAAAATGAACGTTCCCCAGCAGCTACACTTACAGGAAGTGTCATCAATATTCTCAGTGAAACAGAAAGGTTTGGGAATGTGTTGGTCAAGTTATTCTCCACTAGATACTGCAAGATGTTGTCATCTCCTGGGTTAGAAAAGGTCGAATGGTGTCCAGTTCATCACAAAGATCTATTCCATTAATGTCAGAGTGGGATAACTGGCTGTCAGTTAATTTGTTTTGCAGATCCATGGAACACTTCAATATATCCTTTTTGTCCATCCCAAGTTTTGGGATTTCATATAAAAATGCAAATGTGTCACAGTGGCTCTGAAGTAATGTGAATCTCTCATTTATGGACTGGATGGATGTGTCCAAAACGGCAAAGAAAAAATTCACTTTAAAATATTGTGTAGGGTCTGCAAGAGACTCATCTTCATGTTCATAGTCAAAAATCTTCTTTTTCCGTCGAGGTCTAATTGTAAATGCATCAGGAAATTTTGCTTCACAATCAAGCTTTTCAGCTATTCCTTTGGCATCAGCTAGCGCATTCTCAAAGCCTTCATCAGACCTGTATTCCACCAAGTGCTTGATCAACTTCTCCAGTTCCTGTACACAGCCTGATAGGTTTGATGTTGTTTGCTGCATTATTTTGCTGATCACATTCACCTTTGATAATAATTCATACCAAATGACAATGGAACAGATGAATTTGAATGATTTTATTTTCGTTGCCAAGGATTGAGCTTGATGTTTAGTGTTAATGTCCCTGTTGTCATCATCTGAGATGTCATACAGTGCATCAAATACCTCAGGTAGGAAATATCGCAAGGGTTTAATTGCTGCAACTCTGCTTTCCCATCTGGTTTCGGAGAGTGGTTTTAAAGTTAGATTTGTAACGTGCTCCTTGAGTACTTGCCACCGTTGGGTGGATGAGGCAAAGAACACATAAAGTTCTTGAACGATGCCAAAGAAATCTATTGTCAGGAATGAAATCTTTGCAGCGTCATTCACCACCAAGTTGAGAGTATGTGCACTGCATGGCACAAAAAAGGCTCTTGGATTGATATTGAGTATTCTTTGCTGCAAACCATTATGTTTTCCTTTCATGTTTGCGCCATTGTCATAGCCTTGGCCACGCATATTCTCAATTGCAATGTGATTGTTCTTTAGGTAGGCCAGTAAAAAGGATGTCAGTCCTTCAGATGTTGTATTGTTTACTGGACAAAAATCAAGGAAGTGTTCTCGAACTTCAATTTTTTTTGCACTTTGATCTAGAACAACAAATCGGACAACAATACTAATCTGCTCAGTGTGGCTCATATCAGGAGTACAATCCAGGATAATGGAGAAATATTTGGACTCATTTAGGCTTCGTATAATTTTTTCTCTTATTTTTGTGCCAACTATGGCAATTATCTCATTCTGAATCTTGTAACCGAGATAATGTGGCATTTGTGAATGCTGTGAAATGGAGCACTGAATTCTCTGAATATGTTCAGATATGATGGGATCAAATTTCCCTATCATTTCAACCAATTTCAGGAAGTTACCATTATTGTTTTGAAACAAACGGGCATCACAGCCACGAAGCGCCAGATTTTGTCCTGCTAAATATTGGATAATGTAGATTATTCGCTGTATGACAGAATACCAGCGTTTCTCTTCTTGTTTAATGATCTTTTGATTGATATGATCAATGGTTGTTCCCTTTTCCAGAGCTCTTGAAAGATCCATCCATTTCTTATAATTTGTGATATGGATTGTGGTTTTTTCATGTCGGCTTAAATGTCTTGTCAGATGCTGCCAATCATTAAAGCCTTGTTTTGAGGCCAAAGCCATATTGTCACTGTTGAATATCCGGCAAGCAAAACACTGGACCGAATTATTAGCTGTAGAATAGATCAACCAATTTCTTGGTATCTTCTCTCCATTATCCAGTACTCTTTGGTAGTAAGAGATAGAAAAGCTCCTGTTGGTATCATCTTTTGGAAAAGTAAAAGCCTTTTCTTGAACAGGACCAATTTTTATCAAAGTTATTCTGTGTTGGTCATCTATATTTTCAGGCCAGAAAGCAGGATCACTTGAGATTCCGTGTGATGCTGTTGATGGCTCTTCAAGTTCCATTTCAGTTTCATCATCCATAAGTACAATAGACTCAGTGTCTGACTCAGAGGAAACATCAGATATATCTTCCTCTTCAATGTCAAAATGCATCTCTGCTGCTGAAACAATGTAACCTGAAGTTACATCTCCAGTTGTTATTGGCTCAGTACAACACTCGGGATCCACGGGTACCAGATCATCATCACATTCTGATTCTTCCAATTGTTTATTTTTTTCTCCTTCTCCCCTATGTGAAATGTCTATGACACTGGACCTTAACTCTTTGCTTGATGTTGATGCATCAGTGCAAAGGGAATCTTGACCACTGCTTAATGAAGACTGTGGCTGTAAGAAGCTTGTAATAGAAGAAGTAATTTTTTTCAAAGCTTCTTCCTTTCTTTTTCGGCGTTGCTTGTATTGACATTCTGATAACTTTTTTTTTTTGCTAGACATCTAAGGGGAAAAGCAAATGTATACTACACTGATCAGCCACAACATTAAAACCACTGACAGGTGAAGTGAATAGCATTGATTATATTATTACAATGACACATGTCAAGGGGTGGGATATATTAGGCAACTACAATGGGGTCTAATGGATCCTGGAGGGGGGGCTCTCTAACAGAGGCCCTCTTTGTGACCTGAATTTTGATGGGCACAGTGGCTGCATTTTGATGGGCACAGTGGCTGCGTTTGGATGGGCACAGTGGCTGCGTTTGGATGGGCACAGTGGCTGCGTTTGGACGGGCACAGTGGCTGCGTTTGGACGGGCACAGTGGCTGCTTTGACGGGCACAGTGGCTGCGTTTGACGGGCACAGTGGCTGCGTTTGACGGGCACAGTGGCTGCGTTTGACAGGCACAGTGGCTGTGTTTTTATGGTCACAGTATGTGTTTTGATGGGCACAATAGCTGCATTTTGATGGGCACAGTAGCTGCATTTTGATGGGCACAGTGGCTGCATGTTGATGGGCACAGTGGCTGCAGTTTGATGGGCACAATGGTTGCATTTAATGGCACACAGTAACAGTATTACTTACACACAGGGTGCAGCCAGGGAAGCCAGCCAGGTCAGGTGCAGTCAGCACCCACTTCGCAAGGCACTGCAGCAGCCAGCAGGCAGATGATCAGATCGATGGCACGCCACTCAGTCTGTCTAGCCAGACCAGGCAGAAGGCATTCAAGGCACTGGGCAGGCTCAATCAGCTCAGCTGAATCAGGCAGCAGCAGCTTTAAAATGCTCCGCTGTCCGCTCGCTCCAGTCCCTCCTCTGCCTCCTAGCTACCACGCTGTCTGAAGATGGCAGAGGTGGGTGGAGCCGAGCGGAGCTATACATCCCGCTCGGCTCGCAGATCTCACTGACATCCCGCTCGGCTCGCAGATTCCTCGGCGAATCGGCGGCTCGGCTGCTCGGCTTAACCCACCTCAGCCCCCAGTGCTTAAACACCCTGAAAGACCAGGCCAAGACTCCACTCCAGCCTGCCAGCGAACGATCGCCGCTGGCAGGCTGGAGATCAACTCTCTTACCTTCCGTTCCTGTGAGCGCGCGCGCCTGTGTGCGCGTGTTCACAGGAAATCTCGCGTCTCGCGAGAGGACGCGCCGGCGCATCCAGGAGGAATGAATCAACCACCTCCAGGACGCGTCTGTGCGTACAGCAACAGCGGTCCGGAGGTGGTTAAAAAAAAAAAAAAGTCCCGGCGGCTCGCTCGGCGCCTTTCGGGTGACAGCGCTGGGGTGCGGGGCACCCACTGCACCCCGTGTAGGATCGGCCCTGCTTATGAGCAACCTGAAGCTCCCTGTTGCTTCATGTTCACCTGCTTACTAATTATGTTTGGGTTGTTGCTATGCAACTGTCCATGCATCTGAATCTGGGTTTGGTAATTGTTTAGCTTTACCGGTTTGATTATAGTGAAGTTGTTGATTGTTTAGCCTTTATAGATCCAGGCTTTACTCCACTCTGGTTGTCGGATGTAGTGTTTATTGAGTGCATTCCTGTATAGCAAGGTATTTAGTGGTTATTTCCCCTTTAATTCCTTGTAATGTAGTTGGTTAGTAGTACCTGGTTGATGCATTCCAGAAGTAACTATACATATATACTGCACACTGCAGAGCTTTCGGATGGACGAGGGGCCAGGAGGCTAGAAAACATCTAGATAAGTAACAAAGAGGGAAGCTCCATTGAGGACATCATCAGGGTAAGATGTGTCTTGCTACCACTACCTCTTTGTATCATATGGGTGGTTGGCCAGGTGACATATTGTGAACTGGCCGATGAGGAGCTTGCTCATTTGTTCACGGCTTTATTCTGTATGTTATCTCTGTACATCTTTTATCTTAGTTTAATAAACTTTTATGCACTTAAGTAATGTTAAAGTCTATTTTTTTTTCCAGAATCTCAGAGCAATACAATTCCCTTCCAGGTGAGTTTGTTTTACAGTCTTGTTTTCTGGAAGTATTGATACGTGTTTCATATATGTTGTTCTTGCAACTGGCCTTTGTTGTGCAATTCAGCCCTAATGCAAGTTCAGTGGGTATTTGAGTACCAATAATCAATGTTAGGACTTGGGAAAGGTGACTGCTATAGCTGAAGTCCAGTTTTGCAGTCCTGCACAAAACTGGCATCATTATATTGGCTTGGATCGAAGTATAGTTTTGTATAGAAGAATAAAAGGAAACTGATAAACTGATAAATAGCTCATATTTACCGAACACTGCTATGAAATACAATAGAAGGTATGATTTTTTTTTCTCATAGGAGAGATAAAGGGTAACTATCATATTATTTTTTTATGTAATTGGATTGTTCTAAGTTTACCTTAGTTCCCTAGTTAATACTTTTGTATAGGTATTGAATTACCTAGTAATTGCTGCATGTTCTTTCCTCCCCCAGGAATTTCAGTGGTGCGGCTAAAACAGCGTTGCTAGGTGTCCTCCGTCTCCTAACTTCTATATACAGAAGACAGAGGACGTAGTAGTGGGCAGTCCCTAACGCTGCGTGCGCGCTCCCGTCGGACCGGGAAAGAGCCGATATTTGCAAAAAAAAATCACGATTACTCAGGAGGAAGAGGGCGTGTTTAAGTCTGGAGAAAGCTGACTGGTTGGGGTGAGGCTGCGCTTTCCCGAGATGAGCCAAATTAATTCTGGGTAGTTAGGGAGGGAAGTCTTAGCCTCAGGGTAAGGGCATCGGCGGCCATCTTGAGAACATAGTCAGAAAGAAGTCTTGTGAGGAGCGGACGGAATCTTATTAAACAAGTGGTATGTGAACACAATAATTAGTGATTATGGATTATCACCACAGCAGCAAAAACATATATGAAAATTGAATTTTGAGTGAAAATATGACAGTTATCTTAAAAAAAAAAAAAATTGCCAGAGCTTGTGAAAAATAACAATGTAGTTTTACTCACCTCCACACATTCCTTGCTGCTGCCATTCTGATACTGCGCCTATGGTTTGACACACTGGACTGCTAGTGCTTCCACTCAGTAACTCACAGGCTGAGGCAGGCCACCGCTAAGGCCAGTGTCCCTGTGTCCCTAGGTCACTGCTGCAGCTGGAAGTGAAATAGTGGAGAACCAGGCAGCCTTGAAACCAAGAAGAGCAGATTTGAACATAGTGGGGGCTATTTATCAAACAGAACATTTTTGAAATGTCAGGGAGAAGGCGAGTGTGGTATGTCTGTTGAGCCAATTTAAGCCAGAATTATCAACTGCAACTTTTTAAAACCTTACTCCAGTAACAGAGTGGCTAGACTGTGGAGCCTCCTCTGATGTAGACGTTCTTTCCTCATATTCTTCATTAGGACCATACTGTACTGATGACTTCTTTCAACCACATCCTGTCTCTGCAGAGTTTGTTACACAGACATCTTAGATTCCTCACTTTCATCATTCCCACCCTGCCACCCTCAATGTGCAAACTGCATTCCCCAATGCCCCAAATACTGCCAGTAATAATAATGCCCCCTATAGTGCCTCTAGTAATGTCACCCCACTGCCCTCAGTAATGTTGCCCATGGTCAAGCAACCAAGGAAAAAAATATATATAATACTCACCGGAGTCCTGGTCCCCGCCACAGTCCACTGTGATTCAGGCCCCTTCTAGTTTACTGAGTAAAAATCTCTGCAACCTGACACAGGTGGTTGTGATGACGTCACTTCAATGTTTTGGATTGGTCACAATTACATAATTGCTCCCCGACCTCCTACACTGATTCACTACCTCATAGGTCTCAGGCCTATGAAGGTGAACAGATGGGCAGTGAATCATCACCTCCTGTCCACCGTCACAACATTCAACAGCATCACCATCCTCAGGACAGTGATACAGTTGAATACAGGAGGGGGATCTCCGGCCGCTGACCAGGTGCATAAGTACTTGGCACTCCCAGTGTTAATTAATGCTGGGAGCACCAGATCATTATGTACCTGGCCGGTGGCCATAATGAGCACTCGGGTAGGCCCTGGGCATCAGCCCACCAGAAATCTTCCTGGTAGGATCTATGGCCAGTTCAACCCTGCTGACAAGCAACCTCAAACAATAAAAAGGTGTGCACCTCCACACTTCAGTTCAGGTTTCGTGTCCTCTAGATATGAGGCCCTGTGGCAACTCCTGCTCCTTTTAAGACCCATCTTAAGAGTTCACACTTAGATGCTGGAGAAGGTCAGGATTTACTAACCGTAAGAGGACCTATCCCTTTGGGGCATAAGTCTCTTGTTGGAGCTGCCTATCATTAAAGCTTATCTATCCACTCTCTTTTCCAATTCCCTCATCTGCTCTGGTTGAAGCTATTGTGGCCATCAAAGACAGCTTTGGTCTAGTCTAGCCTTTCATAGCCTTGGCTAAGGTTGGGTCTGTGGTTTCGAGTATCCAAGATGGCCGCCGGTGGTGAAGATATCTACTGGGAATGCACACACTCACAACTGGTAACATCCATCTGTACCTTCACTGAAAACTGCTGGCACATCACAGAGTCATAGGAATAGATGCAGCAGAATTAGTATTACAAAGGAAATGTAAGTAATTGCTAAAAGAGACATGTTTGGAGAGGTTACAGGTCTTATTTAACCATTTGACAACATGTACAGCACATGTTGTCTCTTTTAAGATGGCGCCTGCATACAGGAGACACCAGAGGCTAATTTCTGTGATCAACGATAATGCCAAACGCAGACATTTAACCCCTGAAATGTGGTGGTCAATTGCAACCATGGCATCTCAGAAGGCTTTCCCTGGGGATGCTGTGCTCCCAGGACCCGGGCAGCTTTCCAAAGCAGAGATCGGGAAAGCTGTTCATTGGTATATATTTTACAGGTATATTCCTTTGGAGTTCAGATATTTAGATCTGCGCTGCCGATATCCCGAACCAGAAATACAAAGCAGCTAAAAGACCAAGTTCCTCCTCTCCACACAAGCACACAATCACTGCAAGCTGCCAGCGTTGCCTCTCTCCTGGTTTCCTCCTCCTCCTCGTATCCCTCTCAGAAAGAAACCAGAGAAGATCCAAGATGGTGAAGTACTACAACACTAGGTTTAGTCAAGGATATTTATTATACTTACAGGATATTATGGAATACCAATGAGCAATAAAACACAAAACCGGAATAAGGTTGTACAACACAAATAGAATGCAAGTGTCAAAAATGAATAGTTCCTAGATGGGACAAACCCAGGCACTCAGAATATACACAGATATACTACAAAGATGTATATCCAAAAATGTATCTTTATTAAAATCAATAAAACTAATAAATAGATGCATAAATTGGCAAAGACAAACACAATCACATGGAGAGTGCCGAAAACACGTTGTCCCATCTAGGAGCTATTACAGGATATTATATAAAACATGCATGTAATAAAGCCAGATGTCCTGGCAAGCCTGACCCAGGTTTCGCAATGCTTTTTCAAGTGCCTTCTTACAGTTTGCAGTGATTGTGTGCTCGTGTGGAGAGGAAGAACTTGGTCTTCCAGCTGCTTTGGATTTCTGGTTCGGGGTATTGGCAGCGTGGATCTAAATATCTGAACTTGTTTGTGGTGAAGGTGGTCTACTTCTATAGATCCTGCAGCGCCAAAAAACAGTGGACTGTTGACAATAAGGTTTTTTATTCTTTGATATTCCTTTGGAGGCCTGTAGGTGGCAGTGCTGCATATAAATATTGTGACTTTTACATTAATCATTTTAATAAAGCACAGTAGTGTAAGAGAAAAGCAATCTAATGATTGCTTATTTAGGTTTCCCTGGGGGGGGGGGGGGGGGGGTCTTAAAAAGGGTAATAAACAAGGTTTTTTTTAGATCAAGTTATAAGAATAAAAAGTATAACAATTCAAATTACCCCCTTTTCCCAGTTTAAAAATAAATAAATATCACTTGTATGGCTGCGTCCCATACTATTAAAATATAACCGCATTCATCCCATAGGGTGAACGCCGTAATGAAAAAAAAAAAGCCCAATTTGCTGATTTTTCCTTGCTTCACCGCCCCCAAAAAATGAATAAAATCTGATTAAAAAGTCTCCAAAATGATATCAATAAAATCGACAGATCTCCCTGCAAAAAATGAGCTCTCAGAAACCTTCATAGACGTAAATATAAAAAAGTTATGGAGTATGCAAAGAAAAAAAATCCAAAGTTTTTAATTTTTTTTTAAAGGAGTTATCCTTTAAAAAAAAAAGGAGTTTTTTTAAAGGAGTTATCCAATGATTAACATAAAAAAAATGATAACTCGGACATCGTATAGTACATGACAGTCTGTAACAAAGCTAGAACCAGCCCCACATGGATTCAGAGGTCCCCAGTCACTGCTCTCCGAGATTTCCGGCGGACGAAATGAAGATTCCAGGTGCGTAGCTTGAATGAATTAGTTGACGTAGCAGAGGGGGCAGTGCCGTTAAACTAGGCTGTGGGACGATACTGCATAACGAGGAGGCGTGCTTGGGCTCTAAATAAAGGCGGTCTAGGCACTGCAGGGGGCGTTACTGGGCTCAGAGGGTGAAGAATAACGTCCCCTCTGGGCATCTTGAGGTTCATTTGCATAATACAAAAATCGCAACATTTGTCACACCATTTTTAGAATGGCAGTCTATGGTGTCGCACTGCCACATACTGCGACGCAGCAGTCGCAGAAAAGTCCATCTCAAATGGATTTTAGATTGTGACTGTCACGTCGCAGTATGACACCATAGACAATCATTATAAAAATTGTCGTCGTGTAGACCTAGCCATAGAGAAATGAAAGCATGAATATAAGAAAGAAAACCACTGCAGGAGATAAGGTATTTTATAAAACATGGCAATGGTGAGAGCTTAATATGGTCAAACCAGGTGACAGATTCCCTTTAAGTACATTCTGTGTTATGTTTTTCTTGTATTTTACTCTTTCGTTTCTAATTACTCTTATTTTTGCTCCTGTAATTAATGTGATTGCTGCTGTTATGCCAAAATTTCCCTACTGAGGGACAATAAAGGGATTTTCTTTCTTTTCTTCTTCTTTAAGGTAACGACTCAGGTTTACTCCATAGTGAACACTGTAAAAACAAAACCCATAAAACTGCGGCACAATTGCATTTTTTCCCAATTCCACCCAATTTGATTTTTTTTTTCCAGCTTCCCACTACATTGCATACAATATTAAATGGTGCCATTACAAAGTACAACTTGTCCCTCAAAAAACAAGCTCTCATACAGCTATGTGAAGGGGGAATAAAAAAATAAAAAAAAGTTATGGCTCCAGGAAAGCAGAGAGTAAAAAATAAAAATGGAAAACCCCTGCATCATGAAGGGGTTAAGTGGCATGCACCATAGAAAATATTAGGCGCCTCTTACTCCAATGTAGTTGGCGGAACCTGATGCCATATGCTCAGCCATACTTCTTATGTAACGCTATACTTTGGGTTAAGTGTATGAAATCCCCCTGTGGTATTTGAAAACATGGCTGCACAAGGTGGGTTAGGGTGCCACAGGTTACCTCCTATTGGGCAGCAGTATAACCTCTAGCCCCTCTAACCCTGCCCTTTCACTGACCCCTTTACTAGCCGGCATTTTCTAGACCACGCAGTTTGACCCTTCTTGCTCGCCGTCCAGAGGTCGCAGCGTGTTGACGTAACTGTGCGTCATCTCCAGGGCAGCGGAAAATGGCGGAGGCTCTACCTGAGGCCGGGCGGTATTTCTGTCATAGCTGTTCAGCCGAGATTAGTCCTCGTCTGCCGGTAAGAAGGGAGGCGGAGAGCGGGAAACAAGAATCTTCAGACTGTGAACGATCTTGGGGGAAGCGAGCGGAGGTGGTAATGGCTCCTGTGCGGGAGGACAGGGCAGAGGGGAGCGCTGACTCCAGCTCCTCCACCGCGCCCCGTGTCACCCCGGATCGCACACGGACGCCGTACTAGTCTGCGGCATTACCGTGAGACGGCGCTTCGTCTCCTTTCTTGCTGTTTGTAGGTCCACATGTCTGTTAGGCAGGCACAGCTGTTTCCATGACTACAGCTATGTCTATAGGTAATTACAGGGCTCGTCCTCCTGGTTAGTGGTGAACCCTATGGAGCCTGCTTGTATTACTGCTTCCCCCCAACTTTTTAAAAGCCCATGGAGGAGTGGTGCACATGGGGGCACATTATTTTTTATAATAAGGCATGCTACTAACTCCTCCCAATCCCACCTAGTCCTCTTAGTGCTGCCACACAGTAGTGATGCCCCCAGTAGTGCCCCACACAGTAGTGATGCCCCCAGTAGTGCCCCCCTCAAAAGGGTTTTCCGAGGTTTTAATCCAGGCTGAACTAGATGGACAGATGTCTTTTTCCCAGCCTTATAAACAATGTTACTATCTGATCGTTGGGTGTCTGACACCCGGACCCCCGCTGATCAGCTGTTTTGAGAAGGCACTTTCACTCCTGTGAGCGTCGCTGCCTTCTCGCAGCCTACCAAGCACAGCTTTGTATAGCGGCTGTGCTTGTTATTGCACTCGGTCTCATTCACTTCTACAGGGCTGAGCTGCTCCTAGCCCACGTGTTGGCACTGGCCTTGGGAAAGCTGAGAGAAGGCCTTGGCACTACTGCGAGCACCACTGCCTTCTCGAACAGCTGATTGGTAGGGTTCCCGGGTGTCGGACCCCCACTGTTCAGATACAGATGACCTATCCAGAGGAAATGTCATCAGTATTAAAATTCCAGAAAACCCCATTAATACCCCCACACAGTAGTAATGCCCCTGTTGTGTTAATAAAGTAAAACAGTAGTCGTCACCCAGCCCTGTCCCCCTGATGAATGAAGCACATCTGGCTTCCCTAGCTGTAGACACTATGCCAGTGTTTCCCAACCAGTGTGCCTCCAGCTGTGGCAAAACTACAACTCCCAGCATGCCTGGACAGCCTTTGGGTGTGCGGGCATGCTGGGAGTTGTAGTTTTGCAACAGCTGGAGGCACACTGGTTGGGAAACACTGCACTATGCGACGGATCCCTGCCTTACCATTGTATTCAGCTGCACACAGTAGAAAGCAGGACGTACCTGAGCCACCCGGGACTGCAGGACCGCCTCTAAAATCCAGGACTCTCCTGCTGGATCCAGGATGGTTGGGCGATACGGTATTACCTCACATCCTCGAGGTGGACGTCTGAGAGGCCCCATTATAAGTCAGCGGAGGCTGTCAGCCATCCAGTACCACCTCTTGCATAGAGTAAAGCAAATCTGTCCATAAGAGAGTGTTTAGAGCCTCGGTTATACTATTATAGTACAAAGAACCAGGAAAAGCACTGCTCGCCGTCGACATCGCAGCGGTGATCAGGTGTAACTCGTTCACTTCTATAGGAAGGCTCTGTAGTATACACTTAAATTGGAAGGAGCCGTCCCATAGAGGTGAATGGGAAGGCTGAGATGTAGGTACACCTACTCGCCACTGTGATGTCGACAGTGAGCAGGTAAACAGTGAAGGGAAGGCTGCAAACGGAGCGTTCCCTTCAACTAGCTGATTGGCGGGGTTCAGCCCCCCCACAAACAGATATTGATGATCTATCCCGAAGATAGATCCCCCTTAAAGGGAACCTGTCACCTGGATTTTGTGTATAGAGCTGAGAACATGGGTTGCTAGATGGCCGCTAGCACATCCACAATATCCAGTCCCCATAGCTCTGTGTGCTTTTATTGTGGGAAAAAAACGATTTGATACATATGCAAATTAACCTGAGATGAGTCCTGTCCCTGACTCATCTCACATACAGGACTCATCTCAGGTTAATTTGCATATGTATCAAATCGTTTTTTTAAAGCAATAAAAGCACACAGAGCTATGGGGACTAGGTATTGCGGATGTGCTAGTGGCCATCTAGCAACCTATGTCCTCAGCTCTATACACAAAATCCCGGTGACAGGTTCCCTTTAAGCGATGGCTTAACCTCAGGATAGGCCATCACTAGCTTATTGGCAGGAGTCCAACTCCCGGCATCCGCTCCAATCCGCTGTTTTGTGTAACTCTGTCAACATTGTAGTGAACAGCGCTTTTCACTGCATTGCTGCTCCACCAACGAATCTGGCAGTCTAAGGCTAGGTCTACACGACGACATTTGTCGCACCAATGTCGCGCGACAATTTTTATAATGGCAGTCTATGGTGTCGCACTGCAACATGCGACATGCTGCGACTGCGACGCGACAGTCGCAGAAAATCCATTCAAGATGGATTTTTCTGCGACTGTCGCGTCGCAGTCGCAACATGTCGCATGTTGCAGTGCGACACCATAGACTGCCATTATAAAAATTGTCGCGCGACATTGATGCAACAAAATGTCGCGCGACAACTGTTGCGCCCTATCTGTCGCGCGACTTTTTGTAGCGCGACAAATGTCGTCGTGTAGACCTAGCCTAATGGATGAATCTGGATATGGAGAATGCAAGGAGAACGTTACCTGCCCGACTGCATTGTGCCAACTAGGGCTGCACGATATGGGAATTTTGTGCGATTGCGATTAGGGTCCTAAAAATTGCGATAACGGTATGCAATATTTTAGCGGAATTGTGCTTGTGGAAGTTATGCTTAAAGGGAACCTGTCACTGGGATTTTGTGTATAGAGCTGAGGACATAGGCTGCTAGATGGCCACTAGCACATCCGCAATACCCAGTCCCCATAGCTTTGTGTGCTTTTATTGTGGAAAAAACCCGATTTGATACATATACAAATTACCCTGAGATGAGTCCTGTATGTGAGATAAGTTAGGGACAGGACTCATCTCAGGTAATTTGCATATGTATAAAAATCGTTTTTTCCCCACAATAAAAGCACACAGAGCTATGGGGACCGGGTATTGCGGATATGCTAGCGGCCATCTAGCAACCCATGTCCTCAGCTCTATACACAAAATCCAGGTGACAGGTTCCCTTTAACTCAAGAACTGAAATGCACAGTGTTTTCCAAAATAAAACATCTTTTACTAAATTAAATAACATATTTGCATTGCTGCAAAAGTACAAAATACAAAACTTGCCATTTTCTTAATAGCACTGCACAGAACAGATAAATAAAATAGAATAAATAAAAGAACATTTGTTCATTAAAATAATGACTTGCCTCCAGCCCCTCCTCCCTCCCCATACTGTAACTGATGTATCGCCGGCCGCGCTGTGCAGCATAGCGGCCGGCGATACATCCGTGTCAACCACGTAAAAAGTCAACCATCGCTTTATAAGGCGCACTGCCATTTCCCCCCACTTTTGGGGGGGAAAAAGTTTCTTACAAAGCGAAAAATATGGTAATATAATTGCAGCATTTTTGGGTCGGCCAATTGGCAATTGCGATATGGCGATTAATTGCGATTGCTTTGGCGATATATTGTGCAGGCCTAGTGCCAATTGTAAAGTTTGGTGGAGGAGGAATAATGTAATGTGGTTGTATTAGGCACCTTAATTCCCCTGAAGGTAAACTTTAATTCTTCAGCATACCAAGACATTTTGGACAATTGCCTGCTTCCAACTTTTTGGGAACAGTTTGGGGAAGACCCCCTTTCTGTTCCAGCATTACTGTGCCCCATCTCTGCAAAGCAGGGTCCATAAAGGCATGGTTGGATGAGTTTGGTGTGGAACAACTTGGCTGGCCTGCACATAGTGCTGACCTCAAGCCCATCAAACATTATTGGGATGAACTAGAATGGCATTTGTGAGCCAGACCCTCTTGTCCAACTTCATCGTCTGACCTCACAAACTGTCTTCTGGATGAATGGGCAAAAATTCCCACAGTCTCCAAAAGCTTGTAGAAAGCCTTCCGAGGAGAGTTGACAATGTTTTAGCTGCAAGGGGGGACAACTCTATATTAATGGCTATGGATTTAGAATGGGATGTCAGAAAAGCTGCTGTAGGTGTCCAAATACTTTTGTCTATATAGTGTATAATGCTAACATGTCAGCAATATTCTTGCAGTGTAATTTATTTCATCCCTGCTCAGTTTGAACACTTTCATTGTGAGCAACAGATTCACAATGACCGTCTGTACTATGTGTGTGCTGTTTGCAGAATCTCCAGTGTATCCTATAAGATGTAGCTTCACACTTCTAGCTTCTGCGTGAAGAGCTGTCAAGGAGAAGCCTATCACAAGCAGGAGACGGAGTGAAGCTTCATCACATAGGATACAAGAAGACTCTGCATTGAGTTAGGGGACAGCAGTTCTAGTGAACTCCATCCTCTCTGTTGAGTCAAATATCTGATGAGAAACGATGAGCTTCATTGTGGAAATAATAGCAGAAAGAAATAAGGAACCAAGGGGGGAACAATCCGTTCAGCCACTATACACATAAGAGAAAGGTTGGCTGAACCTGTAACTTTGGAGGGACCTATTGATTATCTTAAAGAGGACCTGTTCTGATGTAACTACTTGCATTCCCATGTAACCCTTCTAGAGCATCTACTGTAGTAGCCAAAAGTTTTGAGACTAAGGCCCCTTTCACACGGGTGAGAATTCCGCGTGGGTGCAATGTGTGAGGTGAAAGCATTGCACTCAGACTGAATCCGGACCCATTCATTTCTATGGGGCTGTGCACATGAGCGGTGATTTTTACGCATCACTCGTGCTGTGCGTGAAAATCGCAGCACGCTCTATATTGTGCGTTTTTCACGCCACGCAGGCCCCATAGAAGTGAATGGGGCTGCGTGAAAATCGCAAGCATCCGCAAGCAAGTGCGGATGCGGTGCGATTTTCATGCACGGTTGGCGACGATTGGGATGGGCACCCGATCTTTATTATTTTCCCCTATAACATAGGCACTTCTTCTTCATAGCAATTAAACCTCTGTCCTTGTGGTTCTTGATGATCTGATAAATGGGTTGATTTAGATGCAATCTTATGGTGAGTTTACATGTGCAGATATTTGGGCAGAATATTGGAGAGCGAATGTTCCTGCGAAGCACCCGTTCTTCAGGTGAAACGGTTAGTTCGTGAAAGTAAATTATGTCTTCTGAGCAGCAGATTGTGTGGTCTAAACAGCGATCTGCTTCCCAGGCCAAGCGATCGCAATAGAGATTCTTCATCCTCATCCCTTAGGTGATCACTGGATGTAAATGCAGGGCTTCACCCCGTGTAAACTCACCATTACAAACGGCGTCCTTGCTTGTGAAGCCCTTTTGATGCAAAGCAATGATAATGGCATGTGTTTTCTTGGAGGTAACCATGGTTAACAGAGGAAGATGATGGGTGATTTCAAGCATTTTAAAGCCACCAGTTAGGGCTGAAACGATTACTCGGTTGAATCAAGTAATTTGACGCAAAAAATCCTTAATGCAAATTTTTTTCATGGGATGGGGCAGCTAGTGGCATTGGGGGGCTGATGAATTTTTATAGAGAGAAAAAAACATTCTTTTAATTAGTTTGTCATTAGAGTACTCGATTAATAAAATAGTGGATAGCTGCAGCCCTATTCTTATTCAGTCAGCATAACAGAGTGATATCAGCTGCCTTATTAACACTTTCTCCTGAGCTAATAAGATGATCACTGAAATGATGTTAGCAGGTCATTTTGTGGCGGGGCTAAAATGCAGTGGAATTGTTTTTTTTGTGTGATTAAGTAAATTTTAGTGGCAAGGAATGACTTTGCAATTAATTTCAATTCAACACTCTTCATAACAACCTAGGGTTGGGCGATATACCGGTATCACGATATACCGCGGTATTAAAAAAACGGCGATATGGCGATATCGCCGTTTCCTAAATACCGCGGTATTTTCTGACATCATCAAAGCGGTCAGACCTCTTCTAAACGTGCGTCCGCCCGCCCCTGCACCTTGCATAGCGCTGGGTAATTACTTCCTCTCGCTCCTGGCCTGCCTCCTTCTTGCTCCGCCTCCCTTAGTCAAGTCTCCACCCACCATCTGACGTCGTCATCCACCAGTGCCGGCTCTGTGTGTGGCGAACTGGCGATCCCCTGTGTGAGTACTGGTGTCTCTGGAGAGACTTTTTCTGCGGCTGTCTCACTAGTGTGTGCTCTGTCTGATGACGAAATTATAAACCTACTACTTCCTGCAGCGGCCGCCCTGACTCTCCCTCCTCCTCGCTCCCATAAGACCTTATTATAACGCTCCTTGTGGCCCCCCATACAGTGTAACGCCTCCTTGTGGCCCCCCATACAGTGTAACGCCTCCTTGTGGCCCCCCATACAGTGTAACGCCTCCTTGTGGCCCCCCATACAGTGTAGCGCCTCCTTGTGGCCCCCCATACAGTGTAACGCCTCCTTGTGGCCCCCCATACAGTGTAACGCCTCCTTGTGGCCCCCCATACAGTGTAACGCCTCCTTGTGGCCCCCCATACAGTGTGACATCTCCCTGTGGCTGCCCCCATACAGTGTAACGACGTCTCCCTGTGGCTGCCCCCATACAGTGTAACGACGTCTCCCTGTGGCTGCCCCCATACAGTGTAACGACGTCTCCCTGTGGCTGCCCCCATACAGTGTTACGACGTCTCCCTGTGGCTGCCCCCATACAGTATAACGTCTCCCTGTGGCTGTCCCCATACAGTATAACGCCTTGTGTTTTTTTTTCTTTTAAATGGGCATTTATCGCGATATATATCGTTATCGCGATAACTTTTTTAATATCGTTATCGTCTGAATATTTTTGATATCGTCCAACCCTATAACAACCTAGATTAATGCAGATTGCCATGATAAAACCTGAAGCAGCAAACTCTGTGAAAACCAACGTTTGTGCCAGTCTCAAAACCTTTGTCCACGACTGTATTCCTATGAGCCGTGTGGTGCCATTCCTCTATTGTTCCTTCTAGAGGTGTGTGAGTGAATTGCCACCTGGCTGTTACCAGTTGGGGTGTGCCCCTGCCCAGTTTGACACCGGCATCGCTAATTGGATAGTATCAGACTGTGCAGACCCCCCCCCCCCCCCCCCCAAACTGGTAACACCCAGGTGGACTTTTGCTGCAGACTGCTAATAATTCATAAACTTCTAGAAAAAATAAGTGGAATGGCAGAAAAATAAAATGTAAATGTTGAGGAGCTTGCCAGTTTAGCTAGGCTTTTGACAGTCTGACTAAACTGGCATATGCACGACATGTGCCTCTTTATGTATGCCACTGTGTAGTTATAGGGTACCACAGGGTGTACTATCAAATTTTTTTTTTTACTGTGTAGAGTAACAGTCAGCTACACTATTCTGTAGAGAAAATAAAAAAGTATAGTGACCAATGGAGACCAAACAAAGCGTTCTTTTCCTATGGATACATTGGACGTGTCCGCCGGTGGCTTTCCCGGTGCATACGCCGAATGGGCACAGCAACCTTGGCGAGAGTGCGGCGTAATACTATGACATGAAAGTAAAAGACAGCATAAATATATAATTACTTCCACTGAGAATTGTTTACTTCACTTTTTTTCTTGTTTCATGCAGGAGTATACATGCCCAAGATGTGACTCCGGGTTCATTGAAGAACTTCCTGAAATAAGGTAACTCAATGCAGACAGACTTGGGTGGGGCTGCTGTAATTTAAAAAAAGGGGATGTGACATAGCGGGGGGAGGGGCTGATGTAATTTAAAGGGAACCCGTCACCGGGATTTTGTGTATAGAGCTGAGGATATGGGTTGCTAGATGGCCGCTACCACATCCGCAATATCCAGTCCCCATAGCTCTGTGTGCTTTCATTGTGTAAAAAAAAATAATCTGATTTTATATATATATATGTAAATGACTACTAACGTTTCCGGAGCCCAGCCACGTCCACTGCGAAGGAGCCCAGCACTGTCCCGCATCCTCCGAATCTCCTCCTTGCTCCTTCACAGTGGGCATGGCTGGGCTCCGGAAACGTTAGTACCAGCTCCTTGTGCTTCTATCAAATCTGATTTTTTACACAATAAAAGCACACAGAGCTATGGGGACTGGGTATTGCGCATGTGCTAGCGGCCATCTAGCAACCCATATCCTCAGCTCTATACACAAAATCCCGGTGACAGGTTCCCTTGAATTTATATGAGACACTGGAGTAAATGATGGCACAGCTCAGAGCCTGGATTGGTAGATTTGATTTTCTGGCACACAGACTGCCATAACGTGTGAAATTTGTTAACCCCTTAGTGACCAGTCTGTTTTGGGCTTTACTGACCAAGAGTTTTTTCATCGTCGCGTTCCAAGAGCTATAACTTTTTTATTTTTCCGTCTATATAGCTTTATGAGGGCTTGTTTTTTTGTGGGACAAGTTGTAGTTTTTAATGGCGCCACTTTGGGGTACACATAACTTTCTGATTAACTTTTATTAGCTCTTTCTGGAAGGGAGATGGGAAAAACAGCAACACTGCCACTGCGGTTTTATATTCTACATTTTACAGCGTTCTTTTTCAGTATAAAAAACATAATAGCTCTATTCTCTGGGTCAGTGCGATTACAGTGATACCAAATATATATATATAAAATTAGTTTTTTTTTTAACGTTCTACAACCTTTTTGCAATAAACCCCCCCCCCCCTTTTTTTTTTTTTCTTTTAAAGAAAAAAATGTTTTTGCATTGCCGCTTCCCAAGCCCCTTAACTTTTTATTTATCTTTCTATGGGCTTGATTTTTTTGCGGTGTGCCGATGGGAGACAGAGGGAGTCCGCTCCCTCTGTCAGCATTTTACATGCTGCGGGCGCCATTGCCCGCAGCATGTAAAGTGTTAAACAGCCTGGATCGACACTGGATCCCGGATCCGGGCTGTTAGAGCAGGGCTGCAGCTCTCACGTGAGGGCCGGGTCCCTGCTCCCCGCTGCATGGGGGACCCAAGCAGTGCTTGGACTGGGCCGACGTAAGAAAACAGCGGCCTAGCCTAAGACCCCTTAGTGACCGCCGTAAAAAGGTGTTTGAGTGGTCACTAAGGGGTTAAGGGACTGACGAATGCAATGCTTTAGTAGAGGTATTAGAGTCTCTGTCAGCATGATCAACCCTATTAAACCAGACATATTTTCTGTTAGGGTTGATCATGCTGATTAAAGCAATACCTTAGTTATCTTCTCTCCCTTGTTTTAATGCTCCACTGACCCCAATGACTGCCAGCACCCCCATGTAATCCACAGCACACACTGCCACCAGTGAGTTTCAGCACTCCCATGGAATCCACAGCACACACTGCCACCAGTGAGTTTCAGCACTCCCATGGAATCCACAGCACACACTGCCACCAGTAAGTTTCAGCACCCCCATGGAATCCACAGCACACACTGCCACCAGTGAGTTTCAGCACTCCCATGGAATCCACAGCACACACTGCCACCAGTAAGTTTCAGCACCCCCATGGAATCCACAGCACACACTGCCACCAGTGAGTGCCAGCACCCCCATGGAATCCACAGCACACACTGCCACCAGTGAGTGCCAGCACCCCCATGGAATCCACAGCACACACTGCCACCAGTGAGTGCCAGCACCCCCATGGAATCCACAGCACACACTGCCACCAGTGAGTGCCAGCACCCCCATGGAATCCACAGCACACACTGCCACCAGTGAGTGCCAGCACCCCCATGGAATCCACAGCACACACTGCCACCAGTGAGTTTCAGCACCCCCATGGAATCCACAGCACACACTGCCACCAGTGAGTTTCAGCACACCCATGGAATCCACAGCACACACTGCCACCAGTGAATGCCAGCACACCCATGGAATCCACAGCACACACTGCCACCAGTGAGTGCCAGCACACCCATGGAATCCACAGCACACACTGCCACCAGTGAGTGCCAGCACACCCATGGAATCCACATCACACAGGGGCACAACGTGTCTAGTCCTGTCAATTAAAATGGAAGAGGCGTGAACCAAGGAGATGGGCGTTAGAATGGTGGTGTTCCAAGCCTTCTGCTCACCCCTTGGTGCGCAAAAGAGCTAATGGAAGTTATAGTGTCACATCTTGTTGTTCACATGACCGCTCAGCCAGTTACTTGCCCCAGTAGTCACATGTGCATGAATGGCAGCACTGAAAAGAAGGCATCTGTGTTGGTCCCATGTTCATATGTGCCTGTACTGCTGACTGGACAAATCAGTTGTAAAGGCCCTGCTGACTGGACAAATCAGTTGTAAAGGCCCTGCTGACTGGACAAATCAGTTGTAAAGGCCCTGCTGACTGGACAAATCAGTTGTAAAGGCCCTGCTGACTGGACAAATCAGTTGTAAAGGCCCTGCTGACTGGACAAATCAGTTGTAAAGGCCCTGCTGACTGGACAAATCAGTTGTAAAGGCCCTGCTGACTGGACAAATCAGTTGTAAAGGCCCTGCTGACTGGACAAATCAGTTGTAAAGGCCCTGCTGACTGGACAAATCAGTTGTAAAGGCCCTGCTGACTGGACAAATCAGTTGTAAAGGCCCTGCTGACTGGACAAATCAGTTGTAAAGGCCCTGCTGACTGGACAAATCAGTTGTAAAGGCCCTGCTGACTGGACAAATCAGTTGTAAAGGCCCTGCTGACTGGACAAATCAGTTGTAAAGGCCCTGCTGACTGGACAAATCAGTTGTAAAGGCCCTGCTGACTGGACAAATCAGTTGTAAAGGCCCTGCTGACTGGACAAATCAGTTGTAAAGGCCCTGCTGACTGGACACATTGATTCTGTAGAATCATTTTGTTCATCACTAATAGGAACCATAGGCACTTTAGTTTCCTAAGGACCTTAGAGAACTGGAATGATTGCTACGCCTCCAGTTGGTTCCAGCAGATCTCCATGTGTTGGCCACTTCCAGGCACTGAGGGCAGTTCTTTCATATGACTGTAGAAGTAATGGCTGCCTCTGTTTTTATATCTTGCTTTTCACAAGTGTAATCGCCCTCAGTCTGGTACTGAAGTGGTTTATATTTGACACAGATGATATGCTGCCAGCCAATATGACACGACTTTCCTACATAAGTTGGTTTGTTCTTTATCATTCATCATGTCTTCTGTAGGAGCGCTGAGAATAGTAGCAACACTTCTGGGACAGATCAGAACAGACATCCGTTTCCGGTAAGCAACCTTAAGAAGTTTGTCGTTTTCTCCCATCTATTTTTTTTTAACACTTGCTCCTAATCCCTTAATTTTATTTTTTTTATTTTTCCAAAAGGGCCTTGAACCAACGCAGTTCTCCTTGCCCCCTGGCTATGGGCAAGTCACTTTTGGAATTTTCAATGAGGGCCTGGATTTCCCCATCTTCGGCACAAGCGGACCAGGCGAAGAGAATCGTGAAGGAGAAAGTAGGAGAGAGCAACAGTCACGGCATAGATATAGTGCAAGGCAACCCCGTGCCAGGCTGAGCACAAGGCGATCTACAGGGAGGCATGAGGGTGTGCCTACATTAGAAGGGTGAGGAGCATCTGAACAGAGTTAGGTATGGGGATGGGGTAGCATTTTGCATAGTAATGTATAAAATATATATGTAATACAATAAAGCAGCTTTTAGATGTGTGCTACAGTCCCCTACAGTGTATGCATGGGAGTAATATTTACACAGACTGGGTGTTACATGTCTGATTGGGCTGTCTTCTCAGGATAAGGCCACATCTGAATTTGGGATATCCAGTAGTCTGTTCCAGCAGAGGAGTAGACTACCTAAATTACCGTACCTGGCATATCGCTATAATGGGATCCGTTAGGTTTCTGGAATACTACCTGGAAAAACCTGAGGGTTCCCATTAGAGCAAACTGGGATCCTGTGATATCCGGCTATTCCAGATGATATAATTTCAGTAGTCTGCTCCTGTGTGGAACAGATAACCAGAGTTTACAAACGCAGATGTGAACCTAGGCTAAGGGTGCATTCACATGACCGTAAGTGCTTTGAGTTCCGCAATTTGTGGACTGCACATGGCCAGTGCCAAATAGAGAATACCTAAGCTTGTCCGCTTGGTTGCGGACAAGAATAGGACATTCCCTATCTTTTTTGCTCGGCCACGGAATGAAACAACGGATGCGGACAGCACATGGTGTGCTGTCTGCATCTTTTGGGGCACCATTGAAATGAATGGGTCCGCAGCCGTTCCGCAAATTTGCGGAGAGGATGCGGATTCATTTATACGGTCGTGTGAATGCACCCTAAGTAACAAATATGTAACTAGCAGCTGAAAATCTCTTCTGCTTCAGGCAAGAGAGCATGTTAAAGGGGTTTTCTGGGAGTTTTATCTCTATGACGTATCCTCTGGATAGGTCATCAGTATCTAATCAGTGGGGGTCCGACACCTGGACTCCCACAGATCAGTTGTTTGAGAAGGCAGCGTAGCTTGCAGTAGCGCCGGTGCCTTTTCTCAGCTTTCCTTAAGCCATGTGAAGTCATGTTCATTGGTAACATGGCCTAGGCTCAGCCCCCATGACAAGATTAGAGCTGAGCTGCAATACCAATTACAGGCACTATGCAACGGACGGTGCTGTACTTGGTTTGCAGACAGAAAGCCGCGGTGCTACTGTGAGCGCCGGTGCTTTCTCAGACAGCTGATCGGTGGGGATTCCAGGTGTCAGACACCCACCGATCAGTTACTGATGACCTATCTAGAGGATACGTCATCGGTATAAAACTACCAGAAAACCCCTTTAGGGCTGTTTCACACGAGCGGATGCCGTGCGTGGCATCCGCTCCGTGAAAGAGTGCCAAGACCCGATGCGGACAGCAGAAGCACGGTGCAGTAACATGATTGATAATGCTCCGTGCCTCTCTGTGATCTCTTTACTACGAAATCACAATGAGATAAAGTTGTCACCGTGATTTCGTAGTGAAGAGATCACAGAGAGGCACAGAGCATTAACAGTCATGTTACTGCTCCGTGCCTCTGCAGTCTGCATCGGGTCTTGGCACTCTTTCACGGAGCGGATGCCACGCACGGCATCCGCTCGTGTGAAACAGCCCTAATAGGAAATTTACATTTTATGATCCACATCATGCCCGGTCTATTGCAGATTTCTGCTGCAGATCTCACACTTTGCAGTGGGAGAAAGCTGCATTGTAATCCAAGGCAAATTTAATATTTAACACAGGGCTTTCTGGTTAGTTCTCTAGCGTACTTTTTCTACTGGGTGTGAAGAGTTTTTTTTTATGTTTTATAGCTATAACCCATTAACATTTTTAGTTTTTATTTATTTTATGCCTGTCTTCCAAGAGCCCTAACGTTTTTTTCCATCAACAAATTGTGTTTTTTAATGGTACCATTTATTGTTCCATAAAATGTATTGTGAAACGAAACAGGGTTCGCTATGAGGTAAAAATGGTATACCTTTATACAGCAAATCAGTATGATTACGGCGAAACACAGCACCATGGGTATGGGCAAGGTCGCAATAACGCCTGTACAAGCGTCTCACGGACATCTCTCTCGCCAGGAGCAGCACCAGACTACATTGTGGTTACAGGACCTGTTGTGATGTCACAGTCATGTGATCAGCCATGTGTGTCAGAGGAGTTAGGGGCTCCATGTAGGACTGTGCTGGTGTAGAATGCAGAGGTAAGTACCTCTGCATTCTACACCAGGTTTGTATGGAAGGTGTGTATAAAGTAGGGCTATGTCAGTGTAACCAGTCTATTGTACAGTTTTCTGTGTGTAATTTGCACACAGTAGTTCTATCTGTGTAATGTAGCAGAGCTGTGTGCGCAATGTGTATATAGTAAACTATCTGTGTAATGGGCATATGGTAGAGTTGTGTATGTAATATGTATATAGTAGTGCCAGGTGGGCGCCGTGTTTAGTGTATAACATTTTTTATTACGTTTGATTAATCCAAAATCAAACATGATTTAAACAATAGGTAATTTTCTGATGACACATTCCCTTTAGAGCATGTTCAGACTTCAGACACTGGTTGGTATGTATGTTGTGGAGAAAGTGTTCGGTATGCTGCTAGACCAAGAGTCAGCACTGGAACTCCATTGTATAACGTTGGGTTACTCTCAGAGCCGGAAGGCTGTGGAGGATCAGCTTGGGAAGTAGCCCCAGGTGAGGAGGCAGATAAGAGATCGACATGATCTGCCGGCGTCGTTAGTATTTGGATAAAAGTCAGTCAGCCGTGTAGAGGTATCCTCCTTTTTTAGGTTTCCCATGTCTCCATAGATTAAGGCCTCATGCACACGACCGTTGTTTTGGTCCGTATCCGAACCGCAGTATTTGCGGCTTGGATGCGGACCCATTCACTTCCATGAGGCCGCAAAAGATGCGGACAGCACTCCGTGTGCTTTCCGCATCGGTTGCTCCGTTCCGTGGTCTGCAAAAAAATATATAACCTGTCCTATTCTTGTCCATTTTGCGGACAAGAATAGGCAGTTATATTAATGGCTGTCCGCGCCGTTCCGCAAATTGCGGAACACCCTTGGACGACATCCGTGTTTTGCAGATCCGCAGTTTGCGGACCGCGAAACACACTGGTCGTGTGCATGAGGCCTAAGGCAGACATCAGGAAGAGTTCAGCAGGCTAAGGTCACCACAAAACTGTTGCAATTAGCAGCTGTGTAGCATAGGAGAACGGCGCTAAACAGAGAATTGTATTCCTCCAAGCTCTGCAAGCCTTCAGCAAAGCCTTTTCCTCTCAATTTCCTCAGGAAGATCTTTGCAACCTGTCTATTTAGTTTCGCCATGCCTCCAAATTCCCCTATGGTCGTTTTTTTGGAGTCAGAGTGTTTTGCTGCCAATGCTGTTGCCACTCAACGTACCATCTGCCTTAGATCTTGAGTGGCTGATGCCACTTCCAAAATGTTGCTTATTGGTCTCCCTTTCTGTTGTGACAAGCTTTTTGTTAAGCATCTTCAAGAACTCATCTTGGAAGTCACAGGAGGAAGAGTTCTTTTCTTCCCCCAGGACCAGAAGGTTCCATTCCTTTTTTGATTTTTCTTGACGCTGAGCTGACAGAATCCTTATGTCCCATGGAGTCTAGGAGACCCTCCTTCAAGCTTAAACTTTCTTAGCAGCTTCTTATCAAGGACGCCAAGCCCTTCACTGCATGAAGATCTACCCCTGCTCAAGTCTCTTCCCTGGCTTGGGTGGACGGCTACTCATGTTCAAGGAGGGTCTGGCTTGGTCTTGTAGATAACACTTGATTTTGAGAAACCGTTTTGTGAGGTTACAATATTCAGTCTTCCTTCCAGAAGGGACTCTCTGGCAACCCCTCTCATAAATACCCATCCTGCATTTCTGCTTTTTTTCAAGCCATTAGCGCCTTCTGTCACCAAGGTGTGATTGTTCAGGTTCCCACCTCAGAGCACTTCCAGGGGTTTACAACAACCTGATTACAGTTCTGTAGAAGGACAGCTTGGTCTCAAATTCTGAATGGAATTGCTGCCTCATTCACTGTATGAAAGATCCTCTGTCTCCAGGGATAGGACCCACAAATGACTCTAGGTTTCTTCCCGCAGACCCAATTCCTCCTCAGTTTTTTTTTTTTCTAGCCATTTGCAGAATGGGGCCACCAGAGGTGGAACTTCTCCCCCCCCCCCCCTCCTTCCCAGATCAGTTTGCCTGATCTGGACACCAGACTGGCCTCTGGTTGGCACGGTCATACGCATTCTGGATCTCAAATTATAAATGGAATCCCTGCGTTCAGTCGTGGAGACACTTATACCCACATTACCATTGCCCAGTCCCACCAGCGATTCCTTTGATTCTTAGGCTACTTTCACACTGGCGTTTTGGCTTTCTGTTTGTGAGATCCGTTCAGGGCTCTCACAAGCGGTCCAAAACGGATCAGTTTGGCCCTAATGCATTCTGAATGGAAAAGGATCCGCTCAGAATGCATCAGTTTGCCTCCGTTCCGTCTCCATTCCGCTTTGGAGGCGGACACAAAAACGCTGCTTGCAGTGTTTTGGTGTCCATCTGATGAAACTGAGCCAAACAGATCCGTCCTGGCACAGAATGTAAGTCAATGGGGATAGATCCGTTTTCACTGACGCAATCTGGCACAATAGAAAACTGATACGTCCTCCATTGACTTTCAATGGTGTTCAATACGAATCCGTCTTGGCTATGTTAATGATAATAGAATGATAATACAAACGGATTTGTTCTGAACGGATGCAGACGGTTGTATTATTTGAACGGATCAGTCTGTGCAGATCCATGACTGATCCGCACACAAATGCGAGTGTGAAAGTAGCCTTATTTGCAGCATTTTCAGTTTGTCATCCTCCGTTGGCCACCACTCTCAAGGTCTTGGCAACTTTCATGGTCATCCCAACTCTTGCGGTCATCCCTTTTTTATTTATTTTTTGGGACGACACCTTGGTGAAGACAGTAAAGAACAAAAAGATTACTAGTACCCAGGGCTAAAAAAACCATCCATACATATAACATGGTTCAGTTCAGGGTACTGCACCTTCTATGCATGATACATAAACTTGATATTATAGTCCTATTTGTGCTAAACCTGCTATCTGATATCTTGGTAGGGCTCTCTTTAAGGAGGACAGCCTCCAGGTCACTGCAGACACTATCTACCAATTTGTTTGGATTGCCAACCGAGAGAAATCATCCTTGGTCCCAGAAGAATGGATGGAATTCTTGGGCATCCTCCTGAATACCCAGCTTGTCCTGATTCCACAAGGCAAGAGAGGCACTATCTATGCGGAGGCTTCCCTGCTTCCTGTAGCAGTCCTCATTCCATTTGGTTTTCCGTGAGGATTCTTGGCAGGATTTTTTCTGTCTGCCTTCTTTATGGACAAGCCGGGGGCTGCTGCAATCATCTGATCAATGGGGATGCAGGACCCCACTCCAATCTAATATTGATGACCTATTGATATTTTTTTGAATCTGAAGTAACCAAAACCAGCAACTTTTGGCATTGTACTTTCTCACTATGTGGGGTATACAACATGATATTGTAATATTTGGGATGTTTTAATACATTTAGGCAGATGGGTTTGGGGTATACCACCTAACCAACCAATGCTTCACATTCAACAGTATCTGCAAAAATTAAATACATAGGGGGAGATTTAGCATCTGCCATGCACCTGAAAAGTGGCTTTAAAAAGAAAAAAAAAATCGGAAGTGGCTCTTTTTATGCCGCCCTCGCCACTTTTCCAAAAGGGGACGTGGCCATCAGCCAAGACAAATTTATCTTCTTTTACACCAGCTTTCTGGTGCAAATGAAGCTAGAAATCTACGGCAACCCTGAGCTGTTGTAGATTTCTGTTCAGGGGCACGTACTGCCGGAGGATCTGCCTCATTTATGACAAGACATGCTCCTCATCATAAATTTGGCGCATCCTCTGGCGGCACAGTACTGGTCTTGATAAATCTGCCCCCATAGTGCTGTGAGATCGCCCTGTATATACTCTACAATTGGAAGTCTTTGCACCACTGCGCTTCATACAGTGCAAAGAGTGGCCCACAAGTGGAGCTCTCCTTTAAAATCAAACAGTAAGCATTTCACTGGAGCTGTGGACTGAGGCTCCTAAGATTTAGTACTGCCCGGATATAGTACACGAAGGTGAGCAAGAAAGTACTTTCTTTCCTGCAAGGGCTTGAAAGCACAATGGTGAGGTTTTATCAAATTTTTTATGTCTTAATGGCATTGTGGGAGGGGTGGGGATTGCCAGTTTTGATAAATCCCCCTAGTATGTATTTGCTTGCTCACATTATGCCTGGAAGCTTCCATCCTGGGGAATCGCAGGCTGCCTCAGTGTCATTCCACAGCTTTCTGACATGTAAGACATGAAGGATTTGTAATAATTCTGGCGTAATATATTAATGGTATGTTTTTGTTTGTAGGATCATTCAGCAACTGGTAAATGGGATCATCGCACCTACTGCAATGCCAAACTTAGGACTGGGACCATGGTGAGTTTTGTTACCAGCGAGCACTGGCCTTTTAGGAGATTTATAGTAAAGCCAGTATAGTATAGCTGCTATTATCTGTTTATATTCAGGTTGAATCACATTAAATTTGGAAAAACCCTACCGAAAAAAGGTCAATTTTTTTTTTTTTTTTTTATTGCAGATTTTGTATTTATGTCTGAAGAAAATATAGATTGCACACAACTCAGGTGACACAAGTGCATTTTTAACCCCTTTAGTGACATAACTAATTTAACTTGAAAGGGGTTGTCTCACTTCAGGAAATGGTATTTATTATGTAGAGAAAGTTAGTACAAGGCACTTACTAATGTATTGTTACTATCCATATTGTGTCCTTCGCTGGCTGGGTTTATTTATTATCACATTATACACTGCTTGTTTCCAGGGGTTGTGACCATCCTGCAATCCAGCAGTGGTGACCATGCTTGCACAGTATAGGAAAAAGTGCCGGCCTCTCTGGTGGCTGGAACCATTGGAAAGCTCATAGGCACGCATGGGCAACACCTTCTGTCTTGGCTACCTTGTGTCTGTGCTGCTGCAGTGGTCATAACTCCTGGAAACGAGAAGTATATAATGTGATGGAAAAAATGTATCAAGCCAGCAAAGGACGGAATATGGACAATCACAATACATTAGTAAGTGCATTGTATTAACTTTATCTACATGATAAATGCCATTTGCTGAAGGGAGACATCCCTTTTTAAGAAACAGTAAGGCCCCTTTCACACGAGCGCCCCTTTCTCACGCATTGCACCCGGACTAAATCCGGACTCATTCATTTCTTTGGGGCTGTGCACATGAGCAGTGATTTTTCACGCATCACTTATGCGTTGCGTGAAAATCGCAGCATGCTCCATATTGTTCATTTTTCATGCAACGCAGGAAAATTGCAAGCAAGTGCGGATGCGGTGCGATTTTTATAACATGGTTATAAGAGAAAATAGCATTCTTAATACAGAATTCTGAGTAAATTAGGGATGGAGGGGTTAAAAATAAATAAATAAATAAATAAAAAAAACATTAAACTCACCTCATCCACTTGTTTGCGAATCCCGGCTTGTCTTCATTCTTCTTCTTTGAGGACCTGGGAGGAAAAGGACCATGCAACGGACCATGTGATGAGCGTGGAGCCATCACCATGGTGATGGACCATGTGATGAGCACAGTGACGTCACCAAAGGTCCTTTTCCTCCCAAGTCCTCGAAGAAGAATGAAGACGAGCCAGGCTTCGTGAACAAGTGGATGAGGTGAGTTTAATGTGTTTAAAAAAAAAACTTCCATCCTTAAAGGGGTTGTCCAAGTTATATTTATTGATGACCTATCCCCTATCTTCCTATTGAAATGAATGGGACGGCTTGGGTGTAATTACACCTACTCACCACTGCAGATGCAACGGCTAGAAGGTAAACTGGTGAAGAGGAGGCAGCGCTGACACCGTGTGAGTTTCCTCTTCAAACAGCTGATCGGAGGGGGTGCCGGGTGTCGGACCCCTCCGATCTGATATTGATGACCTATCCTGGGGATAGGTCATCAATAAATATAACTTGGACAACCCTTTAACTTACTTTGCATTCTGTATTAAGAATGCTATTATTTTCCCTTTATAACAAGATAATAAAATTTGCACAACACCGATCCCAAACCCGAATTTCTGTGAAGAAGTCCGGGTTCGGGTCTGGGTACCAAACATGCTGATTTTTCTGACTCGCGTGCAAAACGCATTAGAACGTTTTGCACTCGTGGGGAAAAATCGCACATTTTCCCGCAACGCCCGTGGGAAAGAGGCCTAACATTTTCCCCCTCTGTTTAAGAGGACATAACTTCTTTTTTTTTATCTTCAGTTTAGTTATATGGGACCATGAATTTTGCTCGACAGGTTGTAGGTTTTTTTAGGAACAATTTTGGGCTTCATATAGTTTATAAAAAATAAATAAAAAATAAATAAATAAAACACTGAAAATAAAAGATAAGAAAAAAATCCTACATGATGTGCATGGCTACATTTAAAAAAAGATAAATCACTGTAAATAGTGCACAATAGATGCAAACCTTATATATGGACTCAGCCCTCACTCTGATATGATAAAATATAAGACTCTCAGCCAATATATTTTGATAAAAACACATCTGTGCCCACCTACCAGAGCCAAGGTGGTCTCAGTCAGGCAGGTGCTACTCTAAAACCTATCTCTATGCCATTGGCAGACCCTGCACAAAAACTGCATAGGTAGGTTTAGTGTAGGACCTTCTTGACTGAGACCACCTTGTCACTGGTAGGTGGGCACAGATGTGTTTTGATCAAAGTATATTGACTAAGAATCTCAGATTTTATGTCTGAATGAGGGATTAGTCTATAAATACTATTTGCATCTATTGTGTTAGCGTATTATTTTCATATAGTATATTAAATAGCTTATTTTATCTCTAGTGGGATTAAAGATAAACCGCAATTGTAATATTATTTTGTGGGATTTATTTTTATGGTGTTTACAATGTGGTATAAATAACATAACTTTATTCTCTGGGTCAGTGTGATTTTATAATGTTGCCAAATTTATATATAGAGTATAAAAGTAAAAGTTAGTTTTATTATTTATTCGGAAACTGGGCCACAGAGCAGTATTCCAACATAATGACCCCAAACACGCCTCCAAAACGACCTCTGACTTGCTAAAGAAACTGAGGGTAAAGCTGCTCACCTGGCCAAGCATGTCTCCAGACCTAAACCCTCTTGAGCAGCTGTGGGGCATCCTCAAACAGAAGGTGGAGGAGCGCAAGGTCTCTAACATCCACCAGCTCTGTGATGTCGTCATGGAGGAGTGGAAGAGGATTCCAGTGGCAACCTGTGAAGCTCTAGTGAACTCTATGCCCAAGAGCGTTAAGGCAGTGCTGGAAAATAATGGTGGCCACACACAATATTGACAATTTGGGCACAATTTGGCCATTTTTACTTGGGGTGTACTCACTTTTGTTGTCAGCGGTTTAGACCTTAATGGCTGTGTGTTATTTTGAGGGCACACCAAATTAACACTGTTATACAAGCTGTACACGACTACTTTTATATAGCATCAAAAATGAGGGGTGTACTCACTTTTATGAGATACTGTGTATCTATATTTTTATATTTCTCTCCTCCCCTAGGCTGGCTGAGAGTACAGACACCTGATGGGGGGGGGGGGGGGGACTGCTTTAACTATTCATATCTTGGGCTGGGTAGCAGCTAGAGACATGGGCCTGGTCTGCCTTCACTTTCAGCTGCTGTCACTCCCAACCGAATTTCTAAAGGTGGATTTACAAAGGCAGATTCTCTGACAGATCATCGGGAACGAACGTTCCTATGCTCAATAATCTTCCCTGTAAAGGTGCCACAGATCATCCAGTGAACAAGCGAAACGCTTGCTTGTTGGGTGATCCTGTCATTCATGCTGGCACATAAATAATTGTTTCTGGGAAGCAGATTGTGTTGTCTAAACAGCGTTCTGCTGCCCAGAAACAATGCAGCTGTATTAGGATGAGCGATCACAATAGTGATCCCTTGTCCTCATACTGTGAAGGTAATCGCTGCATGTAAATACAGCAGTCTCCTCCACTGTAAGAGCAGCTGATTTCCGGGAAGGAATGATTTCTTCCCGACAATCTGCTGTTGTTTGGGGTGTGCTATATCTCCCGATGTAAGGGAGATGATCCTGTGATTTGATTTCAGCTTTCAAACAAGACCAGGCCCATATCTCTATCTGCTACCCAGCCCGTGATATAAAGGTTCAAAGCAGCACCCACCCTGCTGCTCGGGCTGAACTGTTACATCCTTTTCCCAAAGCTTCTAGGGGCTTAAATTATATATTTTTTTAAAAATTACTAGTGTTGGACGTTACAGGCCTGAAGCCTGCTGTGATGACCTTGTGCAGATCCAGATGTGTTAGGATTTTTTTCTCCTATTCAGTTTGGAGCATATGTTTTTGTGATTAGCTGTGGTGATTTTCAACTTCCAGGGGAGTTCTTCATTCCAATCCAATGGATTATGCGTGGGGAGCCAATGGCCTAGACACAATAATCACACAGGTAACGCTTTCCTGCTTGAAAATGTGTGAAGGTATGAGATACTTGTAAACCGTATTTAATGTTGTTCAAAAAAATATTAATATTTTAAATGTTTTAAACCAGTTACTTAACCAGTTTGAAAACACCGGACCTCCGCCTGCTGACAATGAGAAGATACAAGCCCTTCCTACAGTCCAAATAACAGATGAACACGTGGGTGAGTACAAGCTGATACCTTTATTACCCGATTGCACAAAAAGAATAACATAATTTTTTTTTATCTTAAAGGACAACTTCAAGAGCAATATTTTTTATGACTGCATTTTACTAATTGGTTGTTACTTGATTGGACAATGTAAAAGGCACAAAAATAAAACATTATTTTAGTTCAAAATGAGTAGAATGCAATCCTAAAAGGTGTTCATAGCCTTTAAGTGATTTTTAGATACCTTAAAATTCTGGTTGGTGGCAGTATTGGTGAATCTCGCACATTGCAGCATTTAGGGTGTGTTCCCATGTTGCAACAACACTGCGTATTTGTGGGCAAAAAATTCACAGCATATTACTAAAGCCTCAAAGTGGATGAGATTTTAAAAAGTCTTATAATGGGGGAAAAAAATCCACTTGGATATCAACCTGTGGTGCAGATTTTCACCACAGATTTCACCCCTTTTCAGTGCAGTGGGCTGAAATCGTGGCAATTCATGCAGATTTTCCTGCTGATTCGCTGTGAGATGTGCAGTGGAATTTTTGACATGTTGACAAACAAAGTTTCGCTGATGTAAAGATTTATCAAAATGGTATAAAGTAGAGCTGGGTTAGTTGTCCGTATCAACCAATCAAATTCCGCCGTTTATTTTTCAGAACTCGCTTGGAAAATGAAAGGTGGAATCTGATTGGTTGCTATGGGCAACTAAGCCAGATTTCCTCTACCCCAGTTTTGATAAATCTCCCCTATGCTCTTTTATCTTAACTTGTGTCCAGTTTTATCAAGTGTCTAAAAGCAAAGCGGTCTTTGCTATCCATCGCAACCAGCCACAGTGTAGCTTCCAGTTAATGAAATGAAAGCTGAGCTCTAAATTGGTCGCAGTAGGCAATAAAGACCGTTTTGCTTTTAGACAGGTTTGAGAAATGAGGCCCCGTATATTTCTGTACTCCACAGGTTCAGGACTGGAGTGTCCAGTATGTAAGGAGGATTACACAGTTGGTGAAAACGTGAGACAACTTCCTTGCAATCACTTATTTCACAATAACTGCATCATCCCCTGGTTAGAGCAGGTCAGTATGAAATGCATTTCCTTCTCCTTTCTTAGAGCTTCGTGGTTTCACAGACATAGCCGTGCAGATAAACTGGATGGGACAAAACTGAGAATATCTGTATATTGCCAGGACTTATCAGAGGTTTTTATAACCGCATCGCAAAAATTTCTGTAAAAGGACTCCGTTTGGAGCAGAAATTATTTGCTCAATATCCTTTTGATAAATTAATAATTATAAAGGTTGTCGGATTACACACAATTTGCTTTGGCAAGGCCTTCCTGATCTCAAAAGATGACATCCCACCTATAGCTGTAAGGCTCTGTTCACACTTCCATAAAGTGTTTTTACGCCCTTGAATGTGTGTGTGTGAATGAGACCTTACAGGCAAGTTCTGTTACTAGCTTAAAGGGGTTGTCCCATTACAAACGCTTAGGGGGAGATTTATCAAACTGGAGTAAAGTAGTCCATAGCAACCAGATTCCACCTTTCATTTTCCAAAGGCACTGGGAAAAATGAAAGGTGGAATCTGGTTGCTATGGGAAACTAAGCCAGTTCTACTTTACACCAGTTTGATAAATCTCCCATTATTCATTATCCAAAGGATAGATGTTAGGTGTCTGATTAGGGCTGAGCTGCTATACCCAGCACAGTCAATGTACGCCGTTGTGCTTGGTGAGCTATTGCGAGCGTCGGAGCCTTCTCAAATAGCTGATCGGTGGCGGTCCTGGGTGTCGGACCCCCACCGATCAGATACTGATGACCTATCCAGGGTCATCAGTATAAAAGTCTCAGAAAACCCCTTTAAATACTATTTTTAGGGTTGAGCCTGAAGAGTCGGTTTATTAGTTTTTAAGCAATTCTTGTTTTCATGTTTTGTCTACATTGTTATTGTATTATGGGCCTCATTTAACAAAACTGCATAACAGGAAAAAAAAACCTACAGCCTATCAGAGCTCCAATTTACGTATTAATCTGCCTTGGTGAAATGAAAACTCCATGGACATTGGTTACTGTGGGCAACATAACAGTTTTGATAAATATGGCCCATATAGATTAAAGTGGTTTTTCCATTTTCCATGTCAATATCTATATTAAACCCCTTCCAGACTAGCTCCGTACTAATATGGCTTTGGACGGATCCTTAAAGATGGCGCCCGCTCCTGAGTAGAGCAGGCACCATAGCCACGAGGTGCCTGCTGTTTCACACCGTAACCACGGTATCTGAGCTCGTGCAAACCCGGAAGCGCCTGCTTTCGGGTATGCCTCGGTTTCCTCCAGCGGCGATCGGAGGATCCGGAGCTTGTATGCAGCCGCCCCTGTCACAGAGAATGACCGGAGGCTGCTGCACAGTGTTTGCTATGGAGCCCTTGTCTGTATCGGGGCTCCGTAGGAAGCTAGTAAGTTTCTCATAGACTCCTATGCTAACGCATTGGGGCCTATGAGAATAGCAATCTAATGATTGCTTGTTAGTTTCCTATGGGAACTATAAAAAATAAATAAAATAAAAAAATGTAAACAATTTAAAACTTTTTTTTTATATACATATAAAAAATGTAATAAAAAAAATACACATCACGGATATTTCCACATGTAAAAACGACCATACTATGAAAATATACAAATATTTTCCCCATACGGCAAAACAGAAAAAAAGTCAAAATGGCCGATTCATCATTTTTGGTTGCTTCTAATGTTGATCGAGCACCAAAGTGCTCAGGTGCTCGAGTAGAACACCAGGGGATGCTCTGGTGCTCTACCAAGCACAATGGAAGTCAATGGGAGAACCAGAGCATTAAACCAGACACCCCCTGCTCTGAAGAGGAGAGGGTGCCTGGTTCATAGTAAAAGGTCAGAAATTGATGGAAACACCACTGAAATGGTTCTGGAACAGCATGGGGAGGATGTCTAGATGCATCTTGGACTCCCAGCTCGCTGCTGGGAACGATGTTGTCCGAGTAGTACTCCACTTTTACAGGCTGACAATAATACGCACAAAACCGAAGATAAAATAGATTTTAGAGGAAAAATTGTTGGGAAACATTCTTTCCTGTATATTTACTTGTATATAAAGTGCAAGTGCTGCCAAAAATTGCAAGGAAGAGGCACTCCGATACAACCTGTATATCCCATAAAGGAAGGCCTCATTCACATTGTGGCATAATTGTTCAGGTAGTGGGACTCCTACACTCATAAAGCCTATGCACTAAGGTAAAGGGCTGCCAAAAATTACAAGGAACCGGCACTCCAATATACCCTTTGTTACACATAAAGGAGGGCATCATACACACCCTTGAAAAATTATGATTGATGGCCTGCTGGTGACCCTCAAAAACATTAGGAGCAAGGCCTGCTGGTGACCCTCTAAAATATTATGGGCGAGTGCGTGATGCTGATCTGACCATCTAAAACATTAGGGGCGAGTGGCTGCTGCTGATCTGACCATGGAAAAAATTATGGGCGAGGGCCTGTTGCTGAGCTGACCCTCTAAAACATTATGGGCGAAGGCCTGCTGGTGACCCTCTAAAACATTAGGGGTGAGGGTCTGCTGCTGAGCTGACCCTCTAAATCATTAGGAGCGAGGGCAGCCTAATAAGCATGTTGATATGATGGAAGAGGAGGACGAGAAAAGGAAGTTTGAACCATATAACCTTTTTTGTGGTGGAAGGAGTGCATGGGAATACAGTGTATTTAATACACCATAAAAGCCACATTTAAAGTGCCTTTAAGTTCAGCTGCTTTCCTCTGATGGAGTAGAGAAGTCAGGGGCAATCCAGGCCTTGTTCATTTTGATAAGTCAACCTGTCAGCATTTTCAGTTGACAGGCTGATACGCCTATCAGTTATTATGCCCCCAGCAGCACTAAATACCTGGCGGCCTGATAAAACGCTGGCACCACCTCCAAGGCGTGCCACATGTCCAGCTTGGACACCCAATAGTTGTAGGGCACAAAGGGATTACTGAGGACGCTGACAGTCTCCTTCACCATCTTCCAAAACTTTTCTCTCCTTGACACTAGGCTGCGCATCAGGGTGAAGGTGCTGGCGGGGTGTCATGAAACTGTCCCAGGCCTTGGAGAGTGTTGCTTGTCTCTGTTGGAACTGTTGTGTGTTCCCCTTGTCTCCCCTCCTCGGTTGCCCAAGGAACTATGTACTCTGCTGCCAGTGTTGTCAGCTGAAAATTTTTGGAGCAGTTTTTCCACAAGGACTTTCTGATATTGCACCATTTTGCTAGTCCTCTCCACCACAGCAATGAGAGATAAGTTCTTTGTGGCGGGGGTCGAGAAGGGTGAACAACCAGTAATCGGTGTTGGCCAAAATGCGTATAACGTGAGGGTCACGGGAAAGGCAGCATAACATAAAGTCAGCCATGTGTGCCAGAGTCCCAACAGACAAGATTTCGCTGTCCTCATCAGGAGGATGACTCTCAATCCTCTTCCTCCTCTTTGGCTTATCCACACTGAACAGATGGAATAAACCTGCTGTGGGTACTACCCTCTGTAGCGGAGGCAACAGTCTCCTGCTCCTCATCATCCAATTCACGCTGAGAAGACTAACGGAGGGTGGTCTGGCTATCACCCTGTGTACTGTCTTCCCACATTTCCACCTCTTCCACATGCAAAGCGTCCGCCTTCATTGTGAGCAGCGAGTGTTTCAGTAGACACGGAAGTGGGATGGTTACTCTGATAATAGTGGCATCACCACTTCAGGTCAGACATCCATGCCCACTCGTCGCTTGTGAAGAGCGGATGCTGACTGTAAACACGACAACCATGTTGCAGCTGGTATTCCACTACTGCCCTCTGCTGCTCACAAAGCCTGGCCAACATGTGGAACGTGGAGTTCCAACGCGTGCTCACGTCGCACAACAGTTGGTGAGCTGGTAATTGCGAGCACTGCTGTAGCATTGGCATACCGACGGCAGTTGTAGATGAATTTCGGAAATGGGCACACACGCGGCGCACCTTTACCAGTAGCTCAGGCAAATTGGGGTAGGTGTTGAGAAACCGCTGAACCACTAAGTTGAACACGTGGATTAGGCAGTGTATGTGTGTGAGCTTGCCGAGCTCCAAAGCTGCCAACAAGTTTCGGCCATTATCGGACACAACCAACTGGTTGTAGGTTGAGTGGTGAGAGCCACAGCTCAGTCTGGTTCCTTATCCCCTGCCACAGCTCTGCGGCGGTGTGCTGTTTGTCACCTAAGCAAGTTAGTTTTAGCACAGCCTTTTGCCGCTTCGCCAATGCCAGGCATGTCCAAACTGCAGGGGGCTGCAGTTTGGACATGCCTGCCCAATGCAGTGCTACACTGCTTCCAGCTAGTGACTGATGGATGACTGGTGTTGCAAGATGAGAATTCAGAGGTGGAGGAGGAGAAGGGGGGGTTGCAGAAACGAATGTAGTTGGTGGCAGAAATCCTGATGGAAGTAGGGCCCGCAATCCTTGGCGTCGGTGTAGCACCTGTGCCATCCCTGGGTACGACTCTCTTCCGGCCTCCACAACGTTCACCCAGTGTGCCGTCGGGGAAATGTAGCGTCCCTGGCCAAAAGCACTTGTCCATGTGTCAGTCGTTAAGTGGACCTTCCCAATAACTGTGTTGGTCAGTGCACGGGTGATGTTACTGGACACATGCTGGTGTAAGGCGGGGACAAGAGAAAGAAAGTATGAGGGTCAGACAGATCTATTGGAGGGGATTCCACTAGAACTGAAGGACTTGAGGCGCCTCGGGTTTATAGGAGTGGGGTGGAAAAGAAAGTTGTGTGCTAGGTACTAGAGGCTGCTCCGGGTTTAGTCAGGTCGACAAGAGTGTCTGCCTGTATAGAATATGGTAGTATGCCAAAATAGGGGACTGGTGGGTGGAGGACCCTCCAGGTCTCGCCTATTTCTGAATAAAACCCTTTTGGGCGCCAGTAGTGGTTGAATGATAATGGTGGTTTAGCAAGTTGTGTGTAGTAGGTTTTTGCATCAGCGTTATAATTGAAAACAGGGGAGTGAAGGTAAAGGGATTTGTATAAAGATATAAATGTGTAGGATAAGTGTGTGTGTGTGTGTATGTGTATATAAATAAATAAAATATATATATATTTATTGTGTGTGTGTATGTATATGTGTGTGTGTGTGTGTGTATATATATATATATATATATATATATATATATATATATACACACACACATATATGTAAAAAATCAGCATAAACGATCAAATGCTTGTGTACAAATAAATATATAAATTCTGCTGATAGGATAAAAAATTGTACCCGTAGGTGGGATCACTGCATACCGTCTCGGGTGCCTGAGAGACAGTGTTCTGCAGTATCGTACACAGTGTAGTGTGGTACAGTTTAGGCGAATCAAATAGGTAAAAACAATAATTTAATTATTGTTTTTACCCATTTAATTCGCCTAAACTGTACCACACTACACTGTGTACGATACTGCAGAACACTGTCTCTCAGGCACCCGAGACGGTATGCAGTGATCCCACCTACGGGTACAATTTTTTATCCTATCAGCAGAATTTATATATATGTACACAAGCATTTGATTGTTTATGCAGATTTTTAACGTGTGTGTGTGTGTGTGTGTGTGTGTGTATATATATATATATATATATATATATACATATATATATACATACATACATACATACATACATACATACATACACTTTTATCCTACACATTTATATCTTTATACACATCCCTTTTACCTTCACTCCCATGTTTTCAATTAGAACGCTGATGCAAAAACCTACTACACACTCAACTTGCTAAACCACCATTATCATTCAACCACTACTGGCGTCCAAAAGGGTTTTATTCAGAAATAGGCGAGACCTGGAGGGTCCTCCACACACCAGTCCCCCTATTTTGGCATACTACCGTAAGGCGGGGACGGCACACCGGGAAAAATAGTGGCGGCTGGGGACTGAGTAACGAGAGACGGCCGCCGCCATCAGGCTGCGGAATGCCTCAGTTGTCCACAAGCCTAAATGGCAACATTTCCAGGGCCAGCAATTTGGAAAGGTGCACATTTAGCGCTATGGCCTGTGGGTGGGTGGCTGGGTATTTGCACTTTCATTCAAAGGCCTGGGGGTATGAACATCTGTACGCTGCGCTGAGACACAGAAGTGGATATGCTAGCTGATGGTGCTTATGAAGGTCCAGGTGCAGGGCGGAAGGCATCCGGGCCTGTGTTTTGGACAGGGGATTGGCCAGCACGTAACACAGGGGAAGAAGAGGCAGTGGTGTGACCCGCAGACACTGATTGTGGACCCAGGCGTTCGGCCCACCTATTAGGGTGCTTTGATGCCATGTGGCGGATCATGCTAGTGGTGGTGAGGTTGATATGTTCACGCCCCTGCTCATTTTGGTACGGCACAGGTTGCAAATGACAATTCTTTTATTGTCCGCACTTTCCTCAAAAAAGCGCCAGACTGCGGAACACCTACCCCTTGGCAAGGGAGATTGGTGCAAGGAGGTACTTCGGGGAACAGTTCTGGGCCTTCCCAGTTTGGGTCAGTGATTTCAATGTCCACCACCTCCTCTTCCACTTCCTCACTCTGGTCATCCTCCTGACTTGTTGACCTAACAACAACCTCACTTATTGGCAACTGTGTCTCATCATCATCATCCACCTCGTGAAACACTAATTGCCGTTCCCCACTGTCATCTTGTAACTGTGGATGCTCAAGAGTTTGGGCATCAGTGCACACTATCTCCTTATGTCCCTCTTCAAGCGGGCTTGGCGAGAGGCCCAACTCAAGGAATGGCGATGAAAACAGCTCCTCGAAATATCAGAGTGTGGGATCACTTGTTTGGCAAGACTCTCCATCGTGGGAGGAAGGAGGATCAGGGTGAGGATTCTGTTGACCA